>NC_091568.1:5922042-5924542 GCF_042767895.1 Penaeus vannamei
CAGAATATTATGATCTGAAAAATGTTTTATAGTTTCATTCTCAACTTCTCTTTAAGAAACTACATTCAAGGAATTATTATTGATGGATAGGGATTTATATTTTCATCTTTGTTGGTAAAGGTCCTTAGTGTGGAAAATTGATTTACTGCTTTGTGTTTTTACTTGTCTTATCTTGAGGCCTTCACCATATCTGGGAAGTAGATGTGTATTTGTTGTTGAACTCTTGTTGGCTCAATGTGGCACTCATTCATTGATCACCATAGTGGCACAAGAAGAGGTGAGAGAGACTACAGTTGTGGCAAAGCGTCGTGAGGGTCAGGCCGAACCCACCTCACAGGTTGTAGTGGAACATAGCCACCAGCCAACCAATCTCTCTGCCACCATCACCAGTACTACCACAACTACAAGCATCACTCCCACCCCAGGTAGAATTGCTTGTCTCCAGCTTAATATTTCTCTGCACTCGCAGGACTATTTTTTTTGAGGATTGTATTTCCAATGGCATTTCTTGAAATTAGATTTTCTTGTTTCATTTTTTTTACTTGTTCCATTTTCAAAAGATTTCTTAATCCTCCCTTCTCATTTCATTCCAGTGTAGAATCCCCTACATCCTTCAGATTAGCTACCTCCTCCTAATCTTTATGTTGATATATGTTTATTTCCCTGGGTCAGTTCATTTCAAATTTGTCAAAGAAAGCAATCCTCAAAGATCATCAATGGCAAGAAATATTAGCTGGACAATTGTGTGGTGTGAAGCTTTGAAACTCACCTTGGCTTTCATATCAACTCACGCCATTGCTTTGTACCAGTGGCTGCATTGAAAATTTTTATTTTCAGCTATCTTATAATGAATAAGTTTGAAGCTCCCTAGTGGCTAGGATGTAACAAGGATCTGATTGATAGTCTTTTAGGATCGTTGGGTATTGTCATTGCAAACATCCCGAGAAGTTAGGGTATTTTATGGAAAATCAGGACTGCAAGTGCAAATGGTACAAGTGACAATGTTAATGACTTACAAAAGAAAAATTATTATATTCAGAGAATGTTATAATCATTGAATAGATGTTATAGTAGATATAACAATAAGATCAGTAATTTGAAATTGAAAACAAGTAAAAAAGAAATGTATTTGGAAAAACATATAAAAGAAAATGTTATAACATTTTGTTCAATGTCTAATTGTTCAGAAATTTATGAAACATCAGTTTAAGAAGCAAGGGAAATTACATTTGCATATATAGGATAACAGAAAACTAAAACCTGAAAAGGAGTAAAGTATTGCAGATCACATAATTGGTAATATGTGATGTACACTAAGATGTAGAATAGCAAATAAACAATTGTGTATAGGTAAGTAGAACCTTTTGATTTAAAAGAGAAAGATATTATGTCATATAAAAAGCAGGATTTATATAGAATAGCTTCCCCTCCCCTTTATACCAGATAGTATTGCCTGAAATGCTGTTGCGTATCTTTTGCATTCAGTAATTGTTTGTGTTTAATTTTGGTAGTAGTTAAATCAGTAATAGTTGGTGCATGTCAGTGTTTCACATTGTTCCCTTTAAATGCCTGCCTCACATACAGGAGATCTAAGTAGACGTTTTGCATCATAATTGCAGTGATCTTTTTGCTACTTATCAGTATTATAACTAATTACTGTTGTATTTTTTTCTATATATTCACAGTTTTTGCATTACTGACTAAAGGTTACTTATCTCTTTAAGTAAAGAGATCAGTAGGTCATTGCAGTTGCCTATGTTTGCACTTTCTTTTTTTAGTATTTCAAACAAGTTAAGTTTATATTTTTTTAGCGAGCATGCTGTCTTTTATTTTGATTTCATTTTATTTTTGTTACATCTTTTTAAGATATCAGTAAAGGAATCCTATTTTGATAAGATTTTAGTGATTCAAGAAAGACAACACCAGAGATATGTAATAATGGTCAAAACTACTCAAGATCATGAAGTAAATGATTTGATTTAAACCTTTAAAGGTAGATATCCATATTTTCTTTAAGATATTGCATCAATGAGAACTTGATGCAAAGGCTTCCTGTAATATTTTGTTTCTTTTCTTCCATATTTAAAAAATTACAATATCAATATTCAGAACAATACATTAGGCAGAACTCCCCCCTTCAGAGTTAGATATTTTTGCTGCTTAGAAGATTAGCCCTTGTATAACCAGGAAAGAAAGTGCAGAGGCTACTTATTTGAACTTTAGCCTGTGAGTTTCAGGAAACCAAGAATCATGTATTCTTTTATTGTTAGAATATATATTACAGCATCTTCAGTCTGTATTAACCTAAAAATATATTATTTAGTGCTATGAAAGAACTAGGTCACTTCTACGTACAAGATCAGTCAGTAACTCAGGGAAGCCTTACACATTGCCAGTAAATGGATTATGGATTACGGAAGCAGCCTCAATCTCCTAACAGGATTATTTGTCTCGTGATGGAGTGGAACTTGGCGGTCTTTGCTGATATTATGTAAAGGTT
>NC_091568.1:5932042-5966150 GCF_042767895.1 Penaeus vannamei
GTTATTGATTTTTTCCCCATTCCATTTGAGTTAATTTGGTGAAAGTAGTCCATATTTGATAGAAGTCTGCAGTTTCTTAAGTGGGTTATCCCAATGAAGTCCAAAATGTAACTGGCCAAATGATGATTTTTTTATTTATATGTTTACTTTATGTGAGATAAGCGACTCAGATTGACTAAATTTTGGGCTTCTTTTTTTCTTTTCTTTCTTTTTTTACTCTTTTTTTTTGTAATATATAGATATTTTACAATTGATATCTTGTGCCTAGTAATGCCTCTATGTAGTCACATTTGCTTATATGATACATAAACTGTTTGTCCTAGGTGAATACTTTGTATTATGATCCAGAGATGAATAGCTTCATATGTCCTCAGTTTATGAAGAGCTGCCCATTTAAATTATTTATTTATTTGTTGATTTATTTCTTTGTTTTTCATTAGAGAGAGAAATTTTAATAAAAGTTCACTAGGAGACCTGAATGCCCCTCCCCCCTAAGAAGCAAATTTATTTTACTTTGTTTTTGGCTAATATAAAGAATTAAATACCCTTGAAAGATGCTTAACTTTATATTCTTCTTCGTACTTTAGCTCTGATACCCTCCCCCTCCCCTCCCCATTACAATTGCAAAAGTCGGGATTCTAGAGTCCTTCTTGTAATTGTGCCATGCCAGTCTTTGTCTGTGGACATCACTTTCATGAGTTGTGGTAGTTCATGTCCAGGAGTCTAGTGAATGTATGCTAAAGTACTCAAAAGTCCATGTATGTGACCTTGACAGTTTTAGAGTCATTGTATGTAAACCTGGCTACTTTATACAAGATTTTAGTCATCGTATGTGACCCTAGTTATTGTAAGTAATTTTTAGTGACCGTACTTGACCTTAGTCATCGTACGTGTACCTAGTAGGTGAACCGAGCTGTAGTTGGTAATCAAGAACCCTTAATTTTGTTAAACAATATCTTTGCTCTGGGACCGTGAGTGTGACCCCTGTGTTGTTATCAGGTCCTCCGTCTGCTGCCCTTATCTTCCGCCCTTATCTCCACTTACACTCATCCTTGATCCCTCTTCCTGTGCCTACACCCTGTCTTCCTGAGAGGAATATCAGTTTCAAGCTACCACTCACCCTTTTATCTTCTCTACACTTTCATTTTCTTTTTCTTTTCTTTTTTTTCTTTTTTTCTTATATTCTCTCTACTGTCTTTAGCCACAAGCCTACAATGATAGATCTTCTTTAAAACTTTCGGCTGCAATGGCAAGTTGTGATCGGTCTAAAGGTGTAAAGAAAAAGGCTGTTTTCATAGTTGAATAAACATAAATATGTTATCTTTGCATTTTTTCCATAGCCCTGTGATGCTGATGATAACTTAGCCATTGCCTCTAATCCCTGGCTAGAATTTCCTCATCCGTAATTTAATCCATCAGATCCATTTATTAAAGATAATTTTCTTTATTTTTTCTCTTGATTTCACTCTTATAACCCTATTACATAGTGCTTTTATGTTGCCTGCTGCTTGTTATATACTCTTATTTCATGAGCTTGTGATCGGTAGAAATTTTTGGTGTATTTTGTTTTTTCCAGTAGCAGTATCCCTACTCTTTCTTTTCTCCTTTCTCCTTTTTATCTTTGGTTTTATCTTTTGCATTGTTTTCTTCTTTTTTTTAAGATAGAAGAGTGCTAGTACGTTTGCATTTCAATGGAAATAGATTGTTTGGTACATAGTTAATGTTGCTAGAAATGTTATGAAACTGGCGGTGGCAGACTTTTAGAATCAGGTAAGACAGTATAAATACTTGGTTCACACAGAAATCAAACAAAAGAAAACATAGCAATGTAGTAGAAAACACGGGAACATCATGTTAAAGATATATGAATATATATATAAAGATCCGCTAGTACCACTATAGTTCATACAGTGTTACTGGACTACAGATGAACCCTGGCAGTACCTTAAACCAGTCCTCTGCTGTTATTTTTAGTCCCCTCATGATACACATTGCACGACAGAGCATGGCCAAAATGAGGAATGTATTCTGGGTGCGGTAATCTCAACTAGAGCAATGGTAGGCAGGTATCCCAATGGCTTGTACCATGATCACTTTTTATAATCGAATGGCTTACTTCTCCTCATTATTATTATTATCATCTGTTCCACTGAATATCATTATCCTGCTTGACACAGTTTAGTTGGTGGCGTGCTGCTACTACTGTGGGTTAAGTTGTAGACTTTGTGCTTGAGTTACCACTATCACATTATCACCACCACACCTGCTCCCCCTCTACCACAACCGCTCCTCACCATCACACCCGTGTTCTTGGCGGCGGCGAGGAGGCAGCAGCAAGGAGGGCCGGTAGCTCACAGGTGTAGAGGCATTGCTTACACCCAAGACTCCAGTGTCTGACCTCTTCTTCTGTGGCAGCCTTAATCCAGCAGAGGACGTCCCGGCCCGACAGCAGAAGGGCAGCCCAGGATGTGCTTCAGTGGGACACACCTCTAGAAGACAGTGCTTACAAGACACGACTGGAAGACGGTAAAGAGCAGGTGCTCTCCAATGACTCCACAAAAGCTGGGCAAACAGAGGAACGTGGATGTAGTCCAATAACTGTGCTGGAGGCACGACCTGAAGTGGACCATGTGGCAACAAGGCCTCGATCAAGGGCCGGCTCCCACACCATTACCACCACTACAAGCTGGGGAGCACCAGTAACCACCACAACCAGCATAGAAGTTGATGATGATCAATCTGCTCGCTGTGTACAATTGACTCTACACTCAGAGAGTCGTGTTACATTACATGCTCCTGGTGGTGTTTGGGAGGGGTTACATGGTGTTGAACAGCAGCCGGAACACCAAGATGAAGAGCAGCAGCCGCATGAAGACAAACATGTGGGAGACAATGATGTTCCAGCAGAGGCATCACCTGATGCAGGGCCTGAAAATAAGAGCGAAGGCGAGACTTTAACAGAGCAGGATTTCTATGACGATATCCACCAAGCTAAAGATGCTCATGAATTAGAAAGCAAAGTACAAATAAAGAAATCAGAATGTAGTCTTAGTCAAGGAGCAGATGCTATAGTATCAACCTCAGTAGGAGAAGTTAGTAGCAATGAAGCACCAACCTATGATCTTATAGCAAAAGAAAAAATAACTGAAGATATTGTTTTAGATAGCAGTAAGATAAATGAAGATATACAGCTTCCATCCAGTACAGGTGCTCCTGATGTCCAAGTAGATTTAAGTATGGATGAAGTTCAAATGCCAATACTAAGCAGTATAAAAGACAGTATACCTGAAGGTTCAGCTCCAGAGACTGGAAGTTTACCTTCACCTAGCAAAATTAGAGTATCTGATGAAGAGATTGATATTGCACATGAAGATAATGCCTTATCAGGAGAATCAATCCGCTCTGATAAGACATTAGGAGATTCAGCTGCAGTAGAAATTGCAAATAAAATAATGACTGAGTCAGCACAAGATGTTTTAGAGAGTGCCTCTCAGCCATTGTCAGATGAAGATTTAGAAAGTGTCTCACCTTCATACGATATTAAGGAAACAGAATGTGCAATCCCTGCTTTATCAGGTGATGACTCTGCCTATCTAGCAAGTGAAGCCACAGCACCATCAGCACACCGTCCAACGACTTTGATGATAACTTCGAATTCAAACGAATCAACTGACGATGCAGAATGCACGGCGAACGACCTTACCAAGCTTGGTAGGGAAGACGATATCCCAAAGGAACTGAAGGAAGAAACAAGTGTAACTGAAATGGAAGACTTAGAAGAACAAGGGATGGGAGAGCTGGCAGTAAGTGAACGGCCTCCTGGAAGTGAGAGTGGCGCTGTGCCTAGGCCAGAGCGTCCTGCGCGACCAGCACCTCGGACAACAACCTTGGTTAAGGTTAAAGTTGAGAAAAGGCCTATTACTAGCCACCTTTTAGTACGGGAACGATCCGTCCATGAACACCAGCCAACAGTCCATGTACCTTCAGTTGAAGAAGAAGTGCGTGGACTTATGCAAGAAGTGAAAGAAGCAACTAGTCAAATTAAGCAAGAAGTGAAGGAACTGCGCCAAGCAGACACACCTACTCCTGATACCCCGACACCTCTAAGGGAATTCAAAGAATTCCTAAATAGAGAAGAAGAACAGGAGCTGGAACGCTTGCCAACAATCAAGGAGATGTGTCGTGAAAGTGAGGAAGATGCATCTGGTACAGTAGGAGGTGAGCACCTTCGTGGCCATGAGCATTTACGCCTGGACCTTGATGTACCTACTCTGGGTCGTCCCATCCCTGTGCAAGCTGTCCAGCGTAGTGGGGATGACAGCAGTCATCCTGACAGTGGGTATTCCACTTTGGAGGGGTATTATGCCGTAGGTGTTGATCCTTATCATACTTCAAAGTATAAATCCTGCAGTGAACCAGTTCCCGAGGGATCCCCAAGCGAACCTAGTATTAAGTCGGAGCTTGAGAGCCCCTCAAGCCTTGTAGATAGTAGTGATTTATCTCCTGTAGATTCTGTAGGTAGTACTACCTCTCCAAGTAGTGAGACCCAGGGCAAATCTAAGTTTAAGTCATTTATTAAAAAAGTGCGCAAAATAACTTCTAAGGGGCTTCAAAAGTCAGATAATAAAAAAACTGGTAGTCAAGGGAGTAAGTCACCAGACACAATTACAGCTGTAGATGTTACAATTCCCAAATCTTTTGAGGCCAAAAAATGGGAAACTAGCACGGTGGTTATGAGCAAAGGAGAGCGACTGCCCTCTATGGACATAGTCAAGGAAAGTTGGGCTTCCGATATTTCTGATCAGTTGTTATTAAAGGGGAGAGACTATTCACCATTTTATATGGAAAAAATTAGAAAGGGAACTGAAGAGTCAATAGAAACAGTAGCAGATATTCATGCAAGTGAAATGCCTTTAGAAAAATCAGCAGTTACTGATTCACCTGAAACAGATACTGCAATAATTGAATCTCCTGTTAGTGTTGCATCATTTTCTGTGTCACCCATAGCAGAGGTTCATGATATCACTGAAAGTCATGAGGTAAGAATGGCCATCAATCAGGGAAGTAGACCTGATGACTATAGTCCAGATCTTCATGAAAGAGAGGTTGGCTCAACAGCTGAACCAATCCTTTCTCATGATGGGACACCACAGTTATCAGATGTTGCTTGTAAGATTGGGTCAGCACCAAAGTCTCAGCCTTCAGAATCATCTGTAGAATCACCTTCAAAAGATGAGCCGGCTACGGGCTCTCTCAAATGTGAATCACTTGAGTCATCTTTCAGGGTGCCACACTTTGTAGAGCCTTTTGTAATTGATTCTGTTATATCTGATTGTTTCCAAAGGGCGTTTGAATCTGATACTATAAGGCAAGATGTTCAGGAGAGTGAACTAGAAAATATCTCTAACAAGGATGAACTAGAGGCTGTTCCCATTGACATTTTGACAGCTAAGAGGGAGAGGCTCCAAAAGTCAAAGACACATAGTTTGGAATTTGAAGAAGTAGAACCAAGAAAAGCATTACCCCCTACTTCACCAATTCTTTTGGCATCTGGTGTTGAAAATGTACGATTTGAATATGAAGACGATGATGAAGATGACGATGATGATGTTGATCTACCATGTACAGATGTTGTTAAGATCCTAGAAACAGTAATTGAATTAGATGAGCCTGAAGAGGAGGAAGATCTAGGTCAAGATGAACAGAGATATGTTAGGAAAGATTATGTTGGACTAGGAAAAACCAGGGCAATCCCTAGGGAAATAGATGTCATAGAGGAAGAACCATCTCAACCACTAGGCCAGATGATTAGTCCTGAATTAGATTTTGGCTCATTACTTGAGCAGCCAGATGAAGTTGAAGATGGAGATTCTGTCAGGAGTGTCATTGCTGATTCAGAATTTCTCTCAATAGAGGAATTGATAAGAGAAAAAGAATTAGAAACTGGAGGAATAGATGTCGATGCACAGATATCTGAAGCAGAAATTGTGATAGATAATGATCAGATGCAGGTTTGCGTAACTGAAGCTTTAATACATAGTCATGAAATGCAGTTGTCGTTAGTGGAATCTGTTGTAGAAGGAGATGAGATGAAACTGTCAGTGGCAGAAAGTATTGTTCTTAGTGATGATATACAGTTATCTATTACTGAAACTCTCGCAGATAGTGATGAGATGCAGTTGTCAGTAGCTGAAGCTGTAGTAGATAGTGATGAGATGCAGCAGTTGTCTATTGCAGAAACTGTGATTGACAGTGATGAGATGCAGTTGTCTGTTACAGAAACTGTGGTAGACAGTGATGATATGCAGCAATCTGTTTCGGAAGCTATAGTAGATAATGAAGACACTCAGTTGTATGTATCTGAAGCCATAGTGAAAAATGATGACTGTAAGGTATTCCTTGAAAGATATGATATGAGGTTGGATACTGAGGCAGATGTGGCAGGCAGTGATGAAATCCAGATTTTACCAGAAGTAGAGATTGCAGGGGAAGTTGGTGCAATGCAGGTGTCTTCTGGGTCTTCAGCTTTTACAGGTATGAGGCAAGAAGATATAGATGCTGACCTTTTAAAATATGAATGTGACAGGAAAAAGCAAAGGGATAGTGCATGGGAGAAGGAAAAGAGAAGTATAAGGAGGAGAGCATTTTATAAACCTCCAAGAGTTGATGATGAGGAAAATAAGACCAGAACTATCATGTCAACAGGTGAAACACACTACATTTATGACCCATCCATTGCCGAAGAACCCCACCACAGTGAATCCACCTCAGACCTTCACTCAGCCATTGTTGAAGCATTATCTTTTAGATATTTCACAGACACCATAGGAAAAACTGAGATAGAAGTAAGAGCAGATGAATCCCAGGTTTTTGAATCAAATGTTTTAGATCAGGGTGATCCAGAAAATCAGCTTACAGGGTTGACACTGCAAGAGCCAGATTTTGCAAGAGGAACTGAAATCATTCATGATTATGCAGATATGCCAACATTACCACCAGATGTAATAAAGGTATCAGAAACAGTATGTCAGGTGGAAGAAGTAGAAGGGATGGATAGAATGTGTGAAGTAGAAGAAATCGTTTCCCCTGCAGTAGACTTGGCATCTGGAATAGAGACTATACATATAGGTGATTATTCAGAAGAGTTTGATAAAGTTGTATCTATTGTCACTGTTACATCCTCAAGTGAGTCAGATTCAGATCAAAGGGTTTTTTTGATAGATGAGGTACACAACATATCAGAAGTCGAGTCTCCAGAAGAAGATGTGACAGCTGATATAATATCAGATTGTCTTACTGAGGACATGGAGGCATATGCCACTGAGTCTGATGAGAGCATGGCAGATATGGGAATTGTTGAAGTATCGGAAACTGTATGCCTTGTTGATGAAATTCAGGAAATGTTTGATTTAGAGAAGATAGGTGAAATCAGGCCTTTGGAAGAAGAATGGAGGAGTGGCATGGAGATTATCCATCAAGCTGAGAAATCAGAATGCTTTAGTGCTGTCAGTGTGAAATCTGTTTCTGAAGGACCACTGTCTCACACAATGACAGTAGATGAATATCCTTCCATAAAATGTAATGTTGAACTTAGTACTGATAAGGAGATGAGTTCCTCCACTGGCGCTAAAGCTAAAGTAAAAGACATATCAAAAGAGAGAATCACTAAAACAAGTGGTGAAGTAGAGAGTACTAATGTCACTCATGAAACTGAATCTGTAAAAGAGACCAAGCAGTGTCAGGAAATTATGAAACCAGATTGTGGATTGCATGGCTGTGAAAGTATAAAAGGCGAGCTGTTTGAGCCTTCTGATAGGGTGAATATTCAAAGTAGTGTTGAGAGAGAGAAAGAAAAAGTTCCTCCAGATGATAGTGGAGGGATAGAGGATAATTTCACTATCAGTATACCAGAAGTTGGAGAAACTGATAGCTGGTTAAATGTGATAAAGGCCTATCAAGATCAGTCAACAAGGGCTAAACAGGAATACCTGGAATATGATGAATATAGAAAGGATGAAAGCAGAACTGATGATGATGTAAGAGACACTGTTTCAGAGACAGTTGTAAAAACACTGCATGAATCCTCTGTTTGCAAAGTAGATTGTGAAAGTTTCGGTAATGAAACTGGTAAGAGAGATCTTGAGGAAGTTCATGAGGATATAACGAGGGTTGAGCAGGCAGTAGAGTCCCTAGGTTTGAGAACCACTGACAGTCTCCTGGAACAGGTGTCAGGTTCATTATCTAATGAAAGAGCCAGTGAAGTAGAACAGCCGTCAGATATAGTGGATGAAGAAAGCTTAAAACTCGGAGTGTTAGATCGTGTCTCAGAAGAGTTGAAAGCTATGATAAGTAATTTGGAGCAGAATCTAGCAGCAGGAACAAGCAGAAATGTAAGAATTACTCCTATTCTTGCAAGGTTAGAACAGTTAGAACAGGAGGTTGCCAGTCTTACTCCTGTATCTGAACCCCAAGAGTCCAGTATTCCTAATTTCTCATATGCTATGCAAACTCATGATTTAGTGTCTACTCCACAGGCTTCAGCTACAGAGGAAAAAGGAAGACGGTTCCATGCTGAAAACTTGAGCTCTGGAAATATAACATCTCTTGCAGTCAACATGCCTGTTGGAACACAAATGGAAACCACCACTCTTGGTGTCCCAGGGGGACAGAGTCCCATTGGTGAAATGAATGGCCAAGATATTCAGGATGCTTTGACAGATGTAGAGGACCTGAATATGGATGGGGAGTCACCAATACCTAAACAAAAGCAGTTACTTCTTTTACCTGAAAAGGAAACAGGTGCGGTAACAGATACTGAAGATATGGATCTATCCGGAGATGAAAATGATATAATTCCAGAAAAGGCCAATCTACCCACAATTCAAGATCTTGGTGTCCTTCCTGAACCTACTAAGGAGGTTATTAATCTGACAGAAGGTTATGCTAGAGAGGCTAGCCCTCTCCTCCTTTCGGATTCTGATTCTGAGAGAGAAGATGTCCAGAATAGGCACAAGAAGAACATCAAAAAAGGAGAAAAAATGAGTGAGCTGGAAGTACCAGGTGATGATGAGCCTGAAGGTGTGACCGATGTAGAGGATATGGTAGCCTCTGGTGATGAAATTGAAGAACAAGTTCAGGTTGAAGATTCTTTACCAGACCATTATTTAGACCAAGGTGAAGGAGTTTCCAATCAGGAAAAAATGAAGGCAGCATCTCCTAAACCCAAGGTATTCAAGCATCATGAAGATTCAAGTGATGATGAGAAGCGATCTAAAAAGCAAGTTAGGCGCAGGTCAAAAGCAAGTCTTACAGTGCAGCCCAAAGAAGATGGTACAACTGATGTTGAGGACTTGGTTTTCAGTGATTTAGGAGAGAAAGAAGAAAAAGTCCCTCTTGTTAAAAAAGAAGCTAAAGAAAAGATAAAGCGCAAGAAGCAGATAAGGCGTAAATCTTTCCCAAGAGTCCAGGCTGGAAAAAATCTTTCAGCTCCTGTTGGTGACACAGGTGGGGCAACAGATACAGAAATCTTGACTGGAGATGATGATGAGGATGAGTATGAGGAAGATGACACTAACCTAGGTGTGGCCATGTATGACACAGGTGCCATAACAGATTCTGAGGATGTTGCAGCTTCAGATACTGAAGATATTGCAGATATTGTTGCAGCTCCACTTAAGAAGAAGGAATCCTCCATTATTCCTGAACCCCATGCAGAGAAGATTAGAATTTCAGAGACAGAAGAAGCTCCTGCAAAAGATTCTGAAGGTGAGACTGATGAAGAAGGATTTCAACTGGATGACAATGAAGATGAAAAGCCTTTAGTACCTCGGAAGAGGGTGGTTTCAGAACCTATAGAAAAAGTTGTCAAGGAAGCTCTAGAAGTAGAAGAACCATGTGAGGCTGCACTTACAGATACTGAAGATTTTGATCTTGAAGACAAGGAAGAAGAGGAAGTCATCAGTGATATTGCAAGTCGTATTCCAACAGAAGGTGAGATATACACAATAAAAGAATTGGAATCAGAATATGGTCAGGTTACTAAAAAAGAAATTGTGAAAGATGCTGATGCAGAATTAAAAGAACTGATCAGAGAAGCAGAAGCAGGAGGGCTTACTCTTCAGGAGGCCTTAAATTGTGAGGCTTTAACAGATGTAGAAGACTTAGATGATGATGAGCCAGGAAAACCAAAACCTAAAATAGCACCATCAAAGAAGGTTCAAAAAGATGAAACTGCTACAGATGAGGAAAGTGTTGATGAATCAGACATTGAAGAAGAAATAAGGAAGCCACCAAAACGAACTAGGCATAGGGGCAAGAGACTGCCTCTTGTTCCCCAAGTGTCCGAAGTTCGTTTTGTAGAGACAGATCAAGGTCCCTTAAGTATCATCATTACACCAGATAACCTTGATAACAACCCAGATCAGGTGGTGAAAGATAAGGTAACAGGTGTTGTTTTCCTGGAATCAGAAGAGAAAGAGGAAGCAACCACTGATGTTGAAGAGCTGCAGTCATCAGATGATGAAGGGCAAAAACGGAGAGCTAGCATTCTTAATGCACCTCAACTGACAACTGAACCTGCAACTGACACTGAAGATTTTGATGTCGATGCTGTAGAAGTAGACAGACCCCTGAGTCCCCTGCCTCCAGATCTGAATTACAATGTTCTATCAAGCCCAAAACGTGAGATTATCCACATCAAGGAGGATAAATATGGTGTTCCTCAAGTTACTATTAGGAAGCTTCAAAAAGATGAACTTTTAGTATCAGATGTGGAGGACATGGCTATGACAGACACAGAAGATATTGAGGTGTCTGATGCAGAGGCACTAAGGCTAGTTGGAGCTACAACTGATAGTACAGCAGAGTTTGAGCTCCCTGACACTGGAAAGATAGAAGTGTCATCAACAATGAAGCAAAAGAATCAAGCCTTGCATGTAGATGCAGATGAGGAAGGAGGCAGCACTGATGTTGAAGAGTTGCAAATGACAAAAAAATCCAAACGCAAGGGTAAGAGCCGGGCAAGATTAGAACCTAAAGGCCAGGGGGAAGACAGTCACACTGATGTTGAACTTCTAAGTGACCAAGATGACAGGAGTCTTACAGTTCGCACAGAAAGTCCAAGAGCTCATACTGACACAGAGGACTTTGTTACATCAGAAACAGAAGATTTAGGTGTACCAGAAAGAGATGATGCTCCTACACCAGATGTTATTAAAAATGCTGCCATAAAGAAGGTCATCATTCTAAAAGAGGGACCTCATGGTGTAACTCAGACAGAAGAAGCAAGTGTAGTGCAAACACATGGGCTTCGGGTAGAAGATGAGCCAGAAGGGGTTACTGATATTGAAGATATGGAAGCATCTGGAGCAGAGGATGATGACATCCCAGAACACCCTGGAGTGGAGTTGCCAGAACAAGAGCATTCAAGTGTGGACATATCTGAGAAGACAAGTATTCCAAAGGATAAGAACGAGGCAAAACATATAAAAGATAACCTGCTTCTCCCTGAAGATAACTACAATAATCTCACTGATGTAGAGTCCCTTGATGGAGGGGAAGGTAACAGGTGTGCATCTAACACCAGTTTATTGTCCGGTCAGCAACTAACCTACGCTGTAGAAAGCTGTATTGTAGAAGAGCTTCCTTATTCCTGTATACCTTTGACTGACCCAACAATCTCTGCACATGCAGGGTTATCCTTAGAAAATGACCCTTTTTGTTCAGAGTTGACCAACCCATTAGTTGTAGAGGCTGAGCTAGAGCAAGTTTACTACCATGCGCCCCAAGAGGAACCGCACCAAAGTGAAGTTGAATTGGCAGCAAGTGATGGCTGTGTTGTCAGGAAGAGGCAGGTGGTGGCATCTATGTGTCAGGCTAGAGAAATTCGTAGATTCTGGTCACAAGATCGCAACTCCCCTCTTCAGCAGTCAGAGCTTAGTGAATTTGCATCTCCGTCTATTCATAAAAAAGGTTTTAAGACAATATTGTATCTAGAGCAGCCAAATCTTTTAGACACAATCAGCATCAGTGACACCTTGTGTGATTCAAGCTACTTCAAGAATGAAAGGCTCATGGATTTTGATTCCTCAAGTATAGAGTCTTTTGATGATCACTTTAGTTATATAGACTCAGACATTGTCACTGTTGTTGATCGTTTCAATCAGGAAAGGGGTAGTAGTTTTGATGATCTTCCAAGTCCACATCTGAGCAGTATTGGAAGCTCAGGGGTCATTGACTCCCTTTGCTCTGGGAGGTCTTTTAATTCGGATACTCACTTCTTTGATTCTCCTTGTTTGAGTCCTCAGCCTGATGGTGTTTCTGGTCGCATCAGTAGCCAAGACAGAAGGTTGATACATGAATCATGTACTGGATCAAGCTCACCTGTTTATACATCCAGTCCAGAAATGAGACGCCAGCATGAAGCTAGGATGTTGAATATTCATGCTTCAAATAGGGATTATGGTGAAGCTCCCTTTGATTACCATTCAGAGGAAAATGTCGGAAATAAGAATTTGGCAGAGAACTACAGCCAACTAGGTAGTAAAAAGTCACCTGCAGATCAGGCTCCATTAGAGCACATGTCATCTGCTGGTTTTCTTGGTGGAGAAATGATAGATGAGAGTGAATATGTAGATAATTCCACTCTTTCACAACCAATTACTGTTTCAGAAATTAGGAAAGGTCCTGCAGTAGAATGTCATGAAGGATTCACAACTGAGTGTATTGGGGGATATGCCAACAAGCATTATAATGTGTCAGCAAAAGAGTCCATTGAAGAATGCATCCTTTCTGATAATTCAGGTATTTCTTCAGAACGTGTAAAAGGTTATGCTTCAGAATATGTTGAAGCATCTAGAGCAGAATGTGTAGAGGAGCTGTCATCAGATTACGAAAAGATACCTGCTACATCCTGTATAAAAACTTCTCCAACTGGTTATATACAAAGGTCCATTACAGAGTGGGTTGTGGCACACAACAATGGGAAGTTTAAACATTCAGGTACTGTTGAAGAGCCCCAAGTGATTCATAGAACAGCATTTTCTGCCAGAGAAGCTGAACTGAGAGCAGCCTCAGATCCAATTAAATCATCCGTTCCAAGTCATACAGATCACAGACCAGTTTATATTGCCAAGTATCAAAGTCCTCAAAAGAGGGATTCTATCACAAGAAGGGTAATGCAAGGTCGTCACTCACCTCTGCTGCAGTCAAGGGAAGTGACTGATCAGAAATTAAGTTCATCATTTGAAGACTCAGGTATTCACATGCATCAAGCATCTGGAAGTTTTACAGCATCTGTAGATACTGAAGATGAAAGATTATTGAGTGTAGGCGATGACAGTGACCATGTAAGCATTGCCGACAGTGTGTTAGGGCTTGAAGAACTAAATTACCAAGATGCAGATGATCAGGGTACTCATAAAAAATCATTCTCTAAGCTCATGATGCCTCCTAGTTCCCAACACCAGAAATTAGGTTTAGGTTCAAGGTACTTGAAAACAGCTGATAATGATTACAGTCTGGTGACTGCATACCCAGCTACGGTGGTTCCTCCACAATTGTATTACACTCAGCCAGAATCAAGCAAACATGAAATGTCTCAAGTAGTAATAGGAATTAATAAAGTTCTGGGTAATGACTCTAGTAGCAGTGATGAAACAGTAAAGGATTATGGTGGTGTTAAAGGGCTAATTGACCAGTGGGAAATCATAGTCAAAGAAGAGAAGCGTAGGTCTCTGCCCGCATCACCAGCAGTAGGAAGGAGAATTTTGCCGCCTTTTGAGGGGAAGAAAAAACCTGGGTGGAGCAGTGAGACAGAGGGAAGCCATTTTTCTGACACAGAACAAATGAGGGTAAGTTCTGACATTGTAGGACATTCAGTCATAACTCACGATAAAACAGACGAGTTAGAAGGGGCAGTGGGTGGTAATGTAGTAGAGGAGGTAGCAAGTGTGGGGGATATAATCCAACAGTTTGAAGGAAGAGTTGGCCGATTGGACAAGAAAAGTGCTCACAAACAGAGGTTACAGAGAGGCTCACAGTCCCCAGCAAGCAGGAGTCCTTCACATCCTCGTCAAGTAGCAACTGTCAAACCCTTACGTGAATCACAGTTGCAGCAGCAGGATCGTAATGGCAGAGTACAAGAACAGCCTGCAGAGCCTCACAGCATTGCTCTAGCTTCTGGGTTTGTTCCTCGGGTAATGGAGTCTCTTTCAGTTACAAAATCCTCACCAGAGGCTTATGAAGAGGACCCCACCCATGCGAGTGTCCCGTACCCAGAAGGTGAATTCTGTCAGTTTCTTTTGTCTAAGATGGACCTTAGGTACAGCAGGGTTGTGGTTATAGTCATTATAGAAATGGGAGTGGTATACAGAAAAGGCTAATAGCGCTTCTGCAGAGAAGGAAACCAGCAGTATAGAGATTCAGAGAAACCATTATCTTTATATCTCTTTTTTAAACAAACAGTGGCTGGATTATCACCGGTTTGGAAATATCACAGCATGAGCTGATATTGCTTTATATAAGTTGCAATGAGGATAGTTTCTGACCATACATTATCCTCAGTTGCTGGGATGCAAGTTGCAACTTTGTAACAGACACACTATATATCATCCAAATAATATTTGTATTACCTCTACCTCGCCAGATTCATAGGTTAGTTGTGCTTATTTGCTTTCTGTGTGTTTATAGGTGTTACACTAGTTGTAATTCTGTGTCATTAGGTACCATTGGTACTTGATGTATTTTTAGTGTGTGTATGTGTGTGAACTGTAGCCAATTTGATAGTCAAATTCTGTGCTTATTTATTAATTTATTTACACTGTTCATTTAGAAAACCTCTCCAATATATAAAAGCTGCTCTTTGTAGAGTTACATGCATATTGGTGTGTTTTTAAGTAACACCAACTTTGTTCTCTTTCTTTCTCACTTTCTTTCTTTCTTTTTTTTCTTTTTTACTTCATACACATTTTCTCTCTTCCCTCACCTCTGTCAGCTCCTAGTATGTTTGGTAAACGCCCAGGAATAGAGTCCTTCTTCTACAAAGGTTTTTTCCTTCCACAAGGTAAAGAGGTTTGGAATCATGAAAGCTTAGAAAATTGGAGTGCCTAGTTGTTATGAACTGCCATGTTTGTTGTTCAAATTAGTTCTTTAATTGTCTCATGGATGTGCAATAGTGGTCGCTGATGGGAAGAGCTATAAAAGCTTTCCGTTAGTTGACTTGTTTCGGTAGTTTTCCATTTGAATTAAGCATATTTCTTGACAAAAGTTGCTTTGTTTGGTGGCAGATAGAGCATGTCCTAGCTTTTCACAAGAATTGAGCAGAGACAATATGTAAGTCACCGTAAAAGAGGTAGCTGATAGAAATTCTAATATATTTAAGAGTGGAGTTGTCCCTAATAATGATATCACAAGGGAAAGTAAAAAAACAAAGTTTTTTAGTGCAAACCCTGTTTTTTGTATATGAATATAAGTTATAAATCTTCCAAGTGGCAGCTTATTTCTGAATATCAGACTTGCTATATATAAGTTCTATGTGGGACATTTTATTTTAGTCACTTTAGATCCAAACAAAAACTGAACACTAATACTTACATTTGAAGAATGTTCTCTTAAGGCCTCAGGCTGATAGTGGAATATCTGTCTAGTAATATTGTTGCTTTCTATATGTATGTTTATTTCCCTTTCTCTTGAGAATAATTGTGATTGTAGGGAAAATTAGATAACATAGCTTCTAAAGTTTACATATTGTCATTATAAGTGAATTACCAAGTTCAGATGTGGTGATATCATATACCTTGCTTTTCATTGTCTAGCTTGAGGATGGACCAACATGTTCTGGTCAGCACATGCCAGTACAATGTAGTAACAATTTTCATCATTTTCCATATATCATCCTAATTATTTACTCTCCTACACTAACTACCATTACCAGTTATTATTTATTATTTCATTTCTTTTTGAAAAATACATTTGCATTGATCTCTTCCAGTTCTTGTATCTACAATCTGTAAGCAGATAAAACCAAATAGTAGTATATACTTCTCTTAGTCCATACATATACATAAAAAGATAAAGGATAGATAATTTTTCTTTCTCATTTATCTTCATTTAGATTAAACTTACTGATGAAATGGTATGCTTTTGTTCACCAGGGACCCATGAGGCAACCCAGATTGCTGAGCATCAGACGACCACTGTCTCACAGGAACAAGGTAAATAGTCCCATCCTGTGATTTACATTTATGTAGCATTGGCATGTGGTCATGTCAGTGCCATGAGACACACCCTTGTCATATGCTTGTTCTTGTACACCAGATTTTTCACTAGTGTAATAAGCAAGATATAGATACCACAGACCACCACCACCTTCACAAATAGAGGTTCAGTCCATTGTTTTGTACCATTGCTGTAACTGCCCAGATCACTTGTCACCATAAAGGAAAAAAAATACACTTATTTTATTGTCACACTTCATCTTCCAACACCACTTCTCCCATTACCTGAACCTTCATGACTATGTTACTTCAGCCTGCATTGCCTCTCCCCTCGGTCCTTCCTGTCAGCCTGTCGCTGAAGGTTGGATTATCTCAGATTCTCTCGCTCATAGAAGCATCACTGATCAAATCCACCTCGGCAAAAGAATATTATAAGTATCTGCAGGCACTTGTAGCTGTAACACTGTGGCCAAGATATATCTATGAATGTCTGTTTGGACGAGTGTCTGTGTTTGAAGGATACATGTTTATACTTTTAGATTTTTAAGTGACATATTTGTGCATATGTTTGGTCTTAGGTATGTGTATATTTATGGGCAAAGTATCACCACAGATTTTTAACAAGAAAAATGAGTGTGTGTGTGTGTGTGTGTGTGTGTGTGTGTATGTGTGTGTATAGATATACATATACATATATACACATGTATATACATACATGTGTGTGTGTGTGTGTTTATATATATATATATATATATATGTATATATATATATATATATATATATATATATATATATATATATATATATATGTGTGTGTGTGTGTGTGTGTGTGTGTGTGTAATATATATATATATATATATATATATATATATATATATATATATATATATATATATATATATATATATATATATATATATATATATATATATGATATACATGATATATATGTAATATATATTTGTGTGTGTGTGTGTGTATGTGTATATATATATACATACATTTATTTATCATTTATATTAAAATATCATTGTTTTTTGTATACATATATATCTGCATGTATACATGTATTCAAACATACATCCATGCACATATGTACATAATGTACGTGCCTATACACAATTGCATATATGTGTGTGTGTGTTTGTATGTGTATGCACTAGAGTATGTATATGAAAACTGACAGACAAATGTTTAAGTGAGATATACAATATCTGAACATTCTTAGTGCTTTAAGAAATGTTATAGGTTAAGAATTCTTTAATGATGCATAGAACACAGGGAATGAAAATGTTATATCATATTTAAGTTTGAAAGGAATTTCTGTTTAAGCAAGATTTACAAGTGGGAAAAAGTGTATTGCATTTATTTACCAGTGGGTAAACATTTAAAGAAACACTTTATTTGGCCATTAATACTTTGATGACTAGGTACATCAGAGTATATATTTGTTTTGTATTAAAGAATTTTTCTTTTTTCTTTTTTTTTTTCTTTCACATTCTCACTTTTTGAAGGTTTAAACCTTTCCTCTTTCATCATCATTAAATTGTGATGTACATGTAACAGGATGGTTTTCTAAGTATCGGTTTGCCTTTTGATATGTATTTTCTTTGTTAATATTTTTTTGTTTTTATCGTTTTCCTTTTTTTTGCAAACCCATTTTCTCATTCTGGTAGCACTAGAAAGTAGTCATAACCACCTATTCATTACTCAGAAGATCCACAAGGGAGTTCCCGGGTGTGTACTAACGACCCATCTTTATTCCGACTTTCTCTTTCTGCCGTAAAGCCAGTATCGCTCTTGACACGACGAAGAAGAACCAAATGGCCTTTTGAATCCCCCTCCTTTTCTCCCTTGAAGAAGAAGAGGCAGTTGTCTGGATAATCAGTGGTTGACTTTGAATAGGACTTTAATGCTAGACCTATTTTCCTTCTAGCCTCCTCCGGACTCCCCACTCCGGGCACCAAGGCAGGCTCAGGTATCTAGATTTTCTCCTCTCATGCATGGGCCTCATTCACCCATCTCTATCTACCCTCCATCTCCCTCTTTCCATTTGTGAGCAGTATCATATGCTCTTGCCTCCTAACCCTTTATCTTGTCTCTTCAGTGTTATGTCTTCTTCCCTTGTGGTCATGTGGACCTGAAACCTTCCACCTCACCTGACCTTTCACCAACACCTGGTCCTCTTGTCCCTCTAGCTGTGTACTCTCCGTGGATGTCTTGTCACAGTCTCTTCAGCAGCAAGTTGAGCTGAGTTACTCTCACCACTGATTGCCTGTCGTTTGTTTGATTCTACTTTTAGTTACAACTCTTTGAAGTACTGGATATACAAAGAGAAAAGAAAGATTGTTACTATTCCTTGGTTCCAATTATGATTCAGTTGCCTTGGCATGGTGGCGTGGCATGTCCTGATCAGAAGGACATAAGAACGCCAAGCCGTAGCTCCCTCCGCTTGCTTACTAACTGTCGTATGGAGTCCTCACATGTAACCACACTACCCAGACTGCCCTATTCCATGTGTGGCGCTGCTAACATGCATGACTGCCGCTAATGGATGCTCAAGCTGCTCACCAACTTGGTTATCTCTCCCCCTAGCACACGGCAAGAGTAAGCTAACAGAGGCAGATCTGGCCGTGCTGGAAAGTATGGTGATAGCCCAGGAGGCAGAGGTGGAAGAAATGGCTTTCGCCCACGATCAAGCAGAAGCTCAAGCTAAGGCACAAGAAGAGCAGTTACGTAAGAAAGGACAACAGCAGAAACCAAAGGTTAAAGGTCAGAAGAAGCAGGATCAAGCAAAAGGTCAGTTACAACAAGGTAAAGTTGAAGAACAAGCACTGCTCGATAAAGCACAAGCTCAGATCCATCAAGAGAAAATCAAAGGCCAACTAAAAGACAAGAAAAGTGCACAACCAGAGGTCAAGAATGAGACACAATCAAAAGCAGGTCAAGTTCAACAAAGTCAAGAGGGTCAAAAACTTCCAAGTAATGTTGAAAGCCTGATTCAGCCAACACAAACACAGCAGGTTCAGCTAGGAGGCCTGGCACAATCAACACAAGGACAAGTTGAGAGCCTGATTCAGCCAACACAATTCCAAAGTCAGGCACAACAAGTCCAAGTAGAAAGCCTGATTCAGCCAACACAAGTCAAAGGTCAGGCCCAACAAGTCCAAGTAGAAAGCCTGATTCAGCCAACACAAGTCAAAGGTCAGGCTCAACAAGTCCAAGTAGGAAGCCTGATTCAGCCAACACAAGTCAAAGGTCAGGCTCAACAAGTCCAAGTAGGAAGCCTGATTCAGCCAACACAAGTCAAAGGTCAGGCAGAAATTCAATTCGAAAACCTGTCACAGCCACCATTAATGAAAAGCCAGGCCCAAAGTCAGGCAGAAACAAAAGATCAAATGCAGCAAGGTCAGGTAGAATACATCTTACAACAAACGTCAGGATTAGTTCAACAGCCTCAAACTGGAGAGGCAATACAAGGACAGGTTGGACTAACCCAGCAACTGAGAGTAAATGGCCACCAACAACAAATTCAGACACAAGTTCAGAGAGAAGGCCAGAGTCCACAAGATAAAGTACAAGCTCTGATACAGAGCCAAGGTCAAGTACAGACATTAAAACAGCAAGAGACACCAAGTAAACAGATACAACCTGAAACAACAACTAAGATTCAGCAGTCGACCACCAGAGTCGTGTCTCCAGGGAAAGGCCATGCCCCCACTTTGGCCTCTGCGGCTACACCCGCTGGCCAAACGAAACAACAGCAATTTGGTGACTTGACAAAACGTGTAGCAGATGTGGCCTCTACAATGGCCTCAACCCTGGAGAGCATAACAGCCGTAGCAGAAGGCCTGGAGGGTAGTCATCTGTCCAGCGATGAAGGAGAGGAACAACTGATGCTAATGAGGGATTCCCCTCGATGGGAAGATGAAGAAATTCAAGCTGAAGAAACAGATGAACCAAGAGCCATCAAGGCTGAAATCAAACTACTAGTTAAAACTACTGAAGTAGGAAAAGA
Source organism: Penaeus vannamei (assembly GCF_042767895.1). NCBI lineage: Eukaryota > Metazoa > Arthropoda > Malacostraca > Decapoda > Penaeidae > Penaeus > Penaeus vannamei. Next base: position 5,952,275 of record NC_091568.1, read on the forward strand.
GTCAATTGAGATAAGAAGCATTCGTGAGTTTGTAGAATCTGATGAAAAGAATCTGTCTGGATTTGGAGGTATTGTACCATCACCAGTTCCAGAGGCAGGGCGTGTAACTCCCCAGGGTGACCGGGTGTATACTCTACAAAGAGGCAGCCCCAGTGCACGTACCCCCAGCCCCAGGTTTGTTCGTCAGCAACAGTCATCCCCTGTGTCATCGTACATTCAACCTACGCACGACGAGTTTGATCTCATGGCTCAAGTGCGAGGTAAGGCAGGCTTTTAGCTTGCTGCTCTCTAGTACTTGTGCTGCTTCTTAGCGATCTTTTTATGTGTGACTTGCATATTTAACCAAACTAAAACTCTGAGGAATGTATTTGACAAACTAACCAGTAATAAATTCAAGAGGCGTGGCTACACACCATTAGCCTTGCTCTGATATATTGAAACGAAGGCTAAGACAAAAGTGAAAGGCTTGGGCCTGTTGATGATGCTTCTAATCTCCAGGCTTTACAGACCTTCTTCCCTCATGTGTTTCAGACGGTGTCCTTCATGGTGGTTGTCCTGAAGCACAAGGCATGGACTGGGAGGGGAAAAGTGTAGACAGCATGTATACTGAAACTGTGGTGCAGGCTAGAATCTCCATGCTCCCTGCGGTGGACACCAGCGAGGGTGTCGCCCCTACCTCCTCTCCTACCACTACCCTTCCCTGCGCCACTCCTCAACCCTCAACTTCCCCTCACACGGACTTGACCTTCCAAACCTACGACCTGACACAACGGCCTCCCTATTCCCACCTAAACCTGGAACCTTCCCATCTGCATGAATCTCATCTTGTCGAACCTCAGAGTTTCGACATATCTCCATCTTCTGTCACTAAATTATCTGATCCTCTCTTCTTAGAAAAAGGCTTTACAAGTGCTACTGAAGGTCTTTCCAAACTTGTAACCTCTCCCTCAGCTGCTTCTTTGCAGTCTGAAAGTGTTGCTCCATATACTGGAACTGATGACATGGCAGCTGCCAGTGTCACTTATAATACAAGTAGTGCTGTGTTGTCTATAGGTCCAGTTTCGCCCACTGAAGACTCCAGTGAGGACCACGCGGAGATTGATCGCACAAGTACTGAACTTTCTCCAGACAGTGTAAGGTTTGAGCAAGATATGTTAGAGACAAGGACCGAGGATGAGGCCCCAGATTTAGATGATGATATGATGGCAGGGTCTCCTGTGTTAGGACCAGAGTTAAGTGAAAGAGTATTTTCTGTGGAAGCCACAGAAGATACAGACATCACAACACCCATGGAAATGCGTGACTCACACACAGAGCGAGATGCTACTGCTTCAAACTTGGAATCTGTAGATGATAAAGAAGGCACTGAGGGAAAGTCAGATCTCAAAGACCAGTGCTGGGATACTGAAGATAATATCACATGTTTAGCCCAAGAAACAGCTGAAATTCACAGTAGAGTAATAAAACTCCAAGAAAAGGTTCAGGCTCAAGAAATTGACCGAACTACAGCCAAGTCAGAGGCCGAATTAATACTCAATACAGTAGCAGACATAAGAGAGGCTGTTAGTAATGGGAAAGGTGAATCAGATGAACAGAAGAGCAAAATGGCACAAGATATACTTGACAGTATATCATCTATATCAGATACCGTTGCTAAGATAATACAGAACCTCACTCCATCAGATGTAGAAACTTCATCTCTCTTAATGAAGGGAGAAACTGGAGTGACAAAGACTGAATCCACAGTAATAGAAGCCGGTTCACCTGAAGAAGGCAGCCCTTCTGACTCAAATATACGTGATCAAACCTTTTCTGATCTCTTGGATTCAGACGACATCAATCGCGAAAGCTTAGAGGATGAGTTTGAAAAGTTGGCTGCTGAGATGAGCCTCTCTCCAAAGGCAGAAGAGGCACTTGTACATAAACCAGAAGCCACCATGACAACTGTTCCTTCTGATGCCATAACTTACCCTGTCTCTTCTTCTATTATTTATCCCTCCAAAACTCCTGATGCCTTACAGGCCACACAACGGGAACCAGGTATGGAACTCGCTTGTGGTTCTTTTGTAGTCCATCACCCATCATACTGACAGGCTCTTATCCTAACACATCTTTTTAATGATAGGTTTTGTTGTACATATCCATTGTTTTCAGAATTCCTTCAAACCATTTGTCATGTTTGTTTTGAATGTTTCATAAATATATTTGTATATTTTATAAGCTGAAAAGATATGGGCATTTCATTTCACAGCTGAGGATGATACATCTAGACAACACGATGTCCAGTTAACAATGGTATCTGGTGTAACCCATCAAGCGGGTGGGGAAGCTAAGCTTGATGAACTTGAGGAGAAAGGTTGTTTTACATCTTCACCAAACAGAGTTTCTGCAACTCACTTAGCCAAATCAGTTGAATCTAAAAGTGATGAAAAAGATAGTGAGCTTAAACATTTCAATAAGCCTACGGATATTTCTGAAGCCGAAGGCATAATTGACACTTTCAACACTATTGGGGAGGCAAGTGTAGATGAGGCATCTGAAGATAGCATTGGGGATGTTGTTGTCCGTCGAGCCTCAAGTAGGAGTGGCCCACGCCCCACCACCTTCCCATTGTGCCTCCTGCAGCCAGAAGTTGTGGGCTCCTCTCCAGAAGCTCAGCAATATTTCCGGCAGCAGCAGGAGGTACTGGAGGAGATGGGACGCCAGGGTTCCTTACATATGGATGTAACTGACTTGAGAGCATTAACTTCACCAGAGAGTCTGGCTGGTGGTAATGAATTTGAGGATAACGAGGCAGAGGACTCGAGCCGGGAGACTAGAAGCAATCTCCGAAAGCTTGTCAAATCATCTTCAAGTTATGAAAACCTTTATGATGGTGCGGACCTACAGGCCGCCAGCAGTGAAGATACCCCAACCACTTCACAGCTGACAAGCTCCCTCGGAGATCCTTTCAGTACCAAGACACATCTCCCCCCAGAAATGTGTTCCAGTTTTGAGAACTTGTACATGAAGGCCAGAGAGGCTGATGAGAAACTTGTTCATGAGGCTAATTTGCTTGCTGGAGAAATCCTGGATGAGGCAGTGCAAGAGGCAGTACAGGAAGGTGTGGATTCTTCCACTTCTCTCAGCCCAGCTACTTTGCACGCCTCTTCAGGCACTCATTCTCAGCAAGTAAATGATGACTCTGAACTACAAGTCTGTCAGCATGAAGACACAATAAAATCTGGTACAGCAGGTATTTTGGTGATGTAGCAGCAGCCACTGCTTTTCCAAGGGCACAAATCTAGGCTGCTGTCTTTTCAGTTTGTGTGGTGTGATGCTAACCATTTTGAGAATCAGGTATTGCCTAGAGGTCTTTCACTAAAGGAGTGACTAATGATTTGTGTTTTATAGTTGTGTGAATATTAACATTAATTGATTTCTTTCAGATAACAAGTGACGGCATGTACTATGTTGTGTAGTAGCTTGTGTTGGGTCCAGGGATGCCATTTGCTCACGACATCGTTTTGTATTAGCTTTTATACAATGAGCATCTCAAGATGTGAGGACTAGAATCCGTCCTCTTTCTGCTTTTAACAAAATTCATAAATGTGTCCTGTCCTTTGGATTTATATGGCATTTGTTAGTGGCCTGGTATTGGTCAAATGTGGCCTATTAATGACATTGTAGTCAAAATACCAGGCTTTATAATCTGATAGTATGGGGGTCCAGTCAACACCATTTCCTCATCTATGAACATATTTCATGTTCAGTTTAGGTCGAAGTAGCCAGGCACAAACAAATGTAGGACAATTGGTAAGTAGTAGGTTTTTTGATTGTGTAGACTTATAATATGCACGTTGGACGAATGATGTGTAAGTGTGGAGGGTGGGTGGGTTCTGTTAAGGATCATGAGTTCCCACATACCTTGAATGAATGAGCCAGCCCAGTTTGGCAGCATGTGGTATGAGTGAGACCTGTGCCATAACAAGTGTGTGTGACGTTTACTAATAGTGTGCTACTAACTCTTGTTCTAGATGTGGGAGTGGTGTTTACAGAGCGTAAAGAGTATGGGGGCGGGGTGAAGCCATCTGCAGAGACGACAGGCGGACACTCGCACATATCACCTTCACCTGTTCCTCATCCTTCCCAATCCTCATCCCTTACCACAGACCAAAAGAAAACCCCAAGCACTAAACCAGTATCTCAAGAGGAGGGGCAGCGACCCCCCGATGAGAGTACTATTCCAAGTCGACCAACAAGACGGCATGAACGAACATTTTCTCAAGCAAGTAATATATACACGGGAGCCATTCCAACTGAGACCAAACAAGAAGGAAAGAAAGGAGATAAAGAAACTATTCCAGAAGAAGCAGATGGTGTTAGTGAAACCATTAAACCATACTCAGAAAGAAAACAGTTTTGGGAGAGTGTTACAGGCCAATCATTTGAAGCCAAAGGTACTCAGTTGATCAAGGCAGAAACTGAAAGTGACACTGACACAACAGGCACAGATGGCACTGTAGTGGAGCAACGGATCCCAGATAAGAAACCATCTGTAGGAGAAAGTTCAGATTCAGAAGCCGAATATTTAGCTCATAGGGAGAAGCCAGCCTTTTATGAAAATCAAGCATTCATAGGCACAGAGAAGATTGATGTTCCCAAGGAGGGTGATAGAGACGGAGCTGTAAGTCCATTTGAAGTTCGACGAAGGGCGGAAAGTCAAGACTTGCCCTCACCTGAAGATATAGCATTTAAGGATGTGTCTTCCAAGAGAGCACTCTTTGAAAAGGAAATCAAAAGACAGTCCATGGAGATTGAGGAAAGTCAGTCATGGAAACGGTCATCAAAAGAGTATGATGAGACAGTTGTCATTTCTGAGGAGTCAGCATCCAGCACACTTCAGAAGAAGGAAGAAAGGAAACAAACATTGGAGGAAACAGTGGAGAGTGAAAAGGATCTCTCTAAAATGAAGAAAGAAACTAGGGAGGATATTGTATCAAAAACAGATGTTGAGAAAGTCGAGAGTGAGCAGAAGAAGGATAAAGTTAGCAAGAAAGATGATGTATCTGAAATTACAGAATCCTCAAAGTTACTCAAAGAAAAAATGCAAGTGAAGGAGAAAAAATCGTTATCTGAAGTTAGTACTGCTGATAGCAGGGTAGTAACTCAGACTGATTTGTTATCAGAAAAGAAAGAAAAAGAAAGCACAGAGAAAGCAGGAAAAGTAAGCATGGTTGACAAGAAGGTGGTATCCCAAACAGATATTTCTAAAGAAAAAATAGAGAAAGAAGTTTTAGAGAAAGCTGAGGAAATAATCCACGAGAGTAGAGAGAATGAGGGTGCAATTTTATCAAGAACAGTATCCAAATCAGAAGAGAAAGCAGAAAGTTTATCAGAAGCCAGAGAGACAATCCAGACAAGGTCCACTGAAGATCAGGATACCTCTCGAGATGAGATCACTGAAGAAGATATGACAAGAACTGAGGAAACGTCAGAAGAGGAGGCTGATGAATTGATGACAAAAGAAAAAGTAACTGTAAATGTGACAGAGGAGACTCGACAACTTGGAGACACTCATGAGACTGTAGTGCGAGAGACAACCACCACACGAGATGGTGAGCAGGAACAGAGAATCATTAAAGAGACTAAAACCCAGCAGACTGTGATGGCTGATGGCTCCACAGTCAAGACCACTTCAATTACCACCTTCACAACACAATTGGACACGAAAGAGACTGACGAGTTTCCTGAGAAAGGTAAAATAAAAAAGGAAATATTTACAAAGGAGATGGCTGATGAACCATCTGCATCCATACCTGAAGAGAAGGATGTATATAAAACCATGACGGCAAAAGAGAAATCTGAAGCCTTTGTAGAACAACGCATGAAGTCAGACATATTTTCACAAGAGCTTTCTTCCTCAGCAGAGGATCAGAGCCCTGAACACAAGGTCATTACTCCAAAGGAAACTGGAGCCCCAGTCTCTTTACAAGCAAAGACTGCTGAACATCCACTTACTAGCCCAATTAGAGTACCAGAGGAGAGTGTCCAGGAAATTGTATGGGAAGTATCTCAGGAGAGGTCAGAAACGGTGTTATCTGAGACTGTAGAAGACATTCCATCACATCAACCCATCGAATCTCACCAGGTGAAGGAAATTCCACGAGAGGAGCAGAAGAAGCCAGCAAAACCACGCAGGAAATCATCTGGCGCTACTGAAGGTAGATTGAGTGAAGAAGAGGCACGAAAACTTGCCATAGAAATTGTTGAAGAAGTGAAAATGGAAGCTGTTAAAAGATCACCTATTGCACCACCAGCAGAAGAATTTGGAGAAAGGGATGGAGCTGCAAAACCTCCATTTCCAAGACCTAGTCCAGAATCAGCCTTTACAGAAGAAACAACCACAAAAATTGAAAAATACATACAAGAACAGTTAGGAGATGATGTTGATGAGAAACAGCTCAAGCTAATTGAATCTGTAACTGCCAGAAAAACGGAGATGTTGCACAGGAAGATGATTGGAAGTGAATACCAGCATAGTATGGAAATTACCGATGAAGATCTGCGATCCAGTGGAGCTGAACTGTCACCCATTGAACACCAAATGGAGAGGCTCCGCCAAATGACTGAAGAGGATGATACCCAGCGATATGCCAGAGAACCTTCTGAGGCAGATGAGAGTGAGAGCTCTATAATTATTCACGAGACTGCAGATGACGTCATGTCAAGTGAGTATGATCAGGCAAACCAAATGATCACAAAGACATTAGATGCTTTGAAAACTGCAGAACTGGGAAAGGTGGAAAGGCCAATAGATACAATAAAAGAAGTGCCAGAGACAACTGTTCTTACAGCTGTTACAGAAACAAGAGATGTGACAGTTGCAGAGAAAACTGATTTTGCTAAATTGACCAAGCAAGAGGTCCAAGAGACTGCTAGACAGCTGGTTAAGGAGGTAACGGAGAAAGCCCAGGAATCAGAAGCAGTGAGGCAGGCATCTCTAACTGCAGCAGAACTCCGTCAAGGTTCTGGAAGTCGGGAGCACAGTCGTACCCCAAGCCCAAAGCCAGGTTCTCGAAAAGGTTCTTGGATGGATGACGAGGATCTACGACGTGAATTCCGTAGAGATTATGAAGACAAAAAAAAAATGTTCAAAGAGGAAATGACATCTGATAAAGATGTTTTCGGGGAAGGGTCTGCAAAAGAATCAAAGGAAATGAAGGTATCACAACAAAAGAGTAGTGATAGAGAAGTTCACATGGAGTCTAGCATGACAGAGAGCATGGAAGAGTCGAGCACAGTTGAAAGTGTACGTTCTATAGAAGGTAAAATCAGAGCTGAGGTCATTACATCTGTAGTGAAGGAAGTCAAGGAAGTTGAGACGGAAAAAAAGGAAGAAGTAGTTATGAGAAAAAAGGGTCATGTTGAAGAGTTCAATCGAAGATCAGGTACAGATTTTGACGCTTACTCTAGTTCTGGAGAAAGCCACTACTTCACAGCAGCTGAAGGCACTTCTGACAGCCGCACTGGAAGCAGACCATGTTCATCTGATGTGGAAGCACTCATTTCCGAGCGGACCACAGGCACCTCTGAATATGATACTGCACTCACTTCACAAGATGCTTCACAATATTCATCATATTCAACTTCCTCTCAAGATTATCGTACAGCAGCCAGCTCTATAAGTTCTAGAGACTCAATGAAATCCATTGATTCTGAGAGTTCTGGCCATCTTGCTAGCTTTGAACTAAGTGAAGCTTCAGAAACCTTAGTACCTTCTGCAGCAGAGTTAGAGAAAGATATGGATCTTCTTGACCAAGATGCGGCTGAGGAAGAGATCTCTCATTCCCATCATACTGTCATCCCACAATTAACAATTCAATCTGACACACCAAAATCTGAGGATGCACCAGGATCCTTTGAAGTAGAATCTGATGAAGCTGACTTTGAACAAGATGGTAAAGATACTGATAGTTATACTACATCTAAAATGAAAAGATCTATTGAAATGACATTTTATCCAGAACCCAAACCCCTAAGCACAGATAAGAAAGGTAGTGTAACAGAAAGTGTAGCTTCAAGTTTAGAAGAGAGTACTGTTTCAGAGGTTTCTATGGCCACTGTGGTAGAACAGGATAAAAGCATGCAGGGATCTACCACCACAGACTCTAACATGACAGCATCAAGTGTGTCAGAGCAGATGATGTCATCAGTCGAAGGTCAGGATTTTGATCATCAGGTAACTTGCACAGACAGTGGAGTTTTGACAACAGATACAGGTGATGGAGACATGACCTTGCATTCTGTTACCATTACTGCAACATCAGTTCCACCTTCAACAGATGACCAGAGTACAGCTTCAATGTGTACTCAGGTGACATCTGAAACCCGTGCTCAAGTAGAATTAACAGAAAGTGAGCAGTTTTTTCGCGCTAATGGACCCACTGAAGTAGATTATGTACCTGAGTACGACGATGAGGAAGTACGAGGTGCGCGGCCAGCTGTAGCCCCTACTGTACCTGCTTTTCAAGAAGCTGCAGGAGCTATAGCTGGCCCTTCAGAGGGCCCACAGAAAGTTGTCATTGTTGAAGAATGTTACGAAACCGAAGCCGATCAAGAATATGGCCAAATGATGAGAGAGAGTGAATACTCTGAACTAGCAGAGGCTGAGCTTCAGTATTCCCTAGATGAACAACCTGAAGCAGAGATGAGTAGTATGTTAGTGATTGAAGAGCCAATTGAACGGCCAAGAACACCTGAACCTGGTTTTATACCCTCATCCCGTCCTACTTCTATGATCATCCAATCTCCTGAAGAACCTGAAGAATTCACTGAAGTAGATAAAAGGTTTAGTGCTGTATTTTCTACTACTTATGAAGAGAGAGATGAAGGTAGTCGCTCATCAGTTTCAGAAATGATGAGTATAGATGTACCAGACATAACTGTCACAGAGCATACCTTACCTATGCCGAGTCAGTATTGTTATCCAGATCTTGAACGTGAGGAGGACTTTCCCGAGTGTCGAGCACTAGCGGAAGCAGAAGACCGAGGACCGGATATTCCAGCTACTCCGGGATCTCAGGAATCTGCATCCACTTGTGCTTCACGCAAGTCGTCCTCGACTGACTCGGAGCAAGGGAGAGAGTATTGCTTGGATGACATGGCACATGGCCCATCATTTGGGTCTTTTGAAATGGTGGAGGCTGACGAAATTGATGATTTTTCAGAATATGAACGAACATTATACATGCATGAAGAGCGCATGATGGAAATGTCACAAATCAAGGAAGAAGATGAAGAAGAAGTAGAAGAGGAGAGGCGTCTTAGTAGCTCTCCAATACCAATTCCAACACAGTTAAAGGCTGTGAAGATTGACAATTCTAACACTCCCAGCGAATCTCAGGCTAGTGATGAGACAGAAGAAACAGATGAGACAGGTGATCCAACTATTGAAGAACAGAGAAGGTGGCTAGAGCTACAGTTTGAGGAGAGTGATGCAGCTAACTATGAATACCAGCAAACTGGCTTCATAGAACATGTATACTCTGGTCCCCTTGAGGATATTGAAGAAGAAAGGGAAGATGCAGAGCGGAGAGATCTTTCACACATCACAAAGAACTCCTCACTCTCATCAACGCCAGAATATGATGTTCTGGCTGGTAGGAAATTTTTCACCCGCAGTGGAGAGCACGATGATGTTTCCATGACTTCCCTCCAGGAATTTGAAAATCTTGAACAACAAGTTGCTGTTGAAGCTATAGCAAGGAGAGCTAGTTCAGGTTCTCAGGAATCTTTAAATGGCAAGAGACCTGAGAGTAAGAGTGGACATGGGGATGATATATCTGTGGGGTCTTTTGCATCACTCCAAGAATTTGAACGTCTAGAAAAAGAATGTTTAATTGTCGAACAAATAGAGAGGAAAGCTCAGGAAGAAGCAGCAATGCTTTCAGAGATAGAAGAAGGGCATGAAAGCCAAATGTCAGAATCTGAAAGTTGTGAGACGCTCTCTGAGCCAGGACGTGCTTCAGTTGAGGGTGAGGAGTATGACCAGAGATTGTTTGAAATAGACGAAATTATACGCCAGGCACAAGATAATGTAGAGAAGTTTGATAAAAGTAAGGCTGAATATGAAGGTGTGAGATTACAAGATATTGTGAGTGTAGATGGATCCGGTTCAGGCAGCAGCCATGCTGATCGCACACCAAGTGTAGGTCGTGAAGAAGGCGATGCAGACTCTTTAGAGGAGGCTCAACTGCCAGAATTAGATCTTGATCAGACTGGTGTTACGAGTGTAGGAAGCTCAGCTAAGCAGGATACCATGAGCATGAGTGCAGACAGTATTGAAGCAGCTCCCAGGCATAAGGTACCTCGTGAAACAAGTCAGGATTCTTTAGAAAAGGCAGAAGCTCGTTCTTCTGACCCCATGACTACTAGTGTAGATAGTATTGAATTTGTGAGTCGTCAGGATCTAATGACTACTAGTACGGACTCTATAGAGGGCCGGAGAAGACGTCCAGATGCAATGAGTGCATCCACAGATTCCATTGAACCCAGCAGGCGTGACATCATGGCCACCAGTATAGATAGTCTAGGCAGGGATGATTCTAGTGGTAGAGATGCAGATATCAGTTCAGGAAGTGAACAAGTGAGGCCTCTGCCCAGGGATGGTGGAGTGATGGAGTGCAGTCTGGAGTCTTTGGAACCCACTTCCTCCCAGGCCACTCATGCAACTTATCAGTATGATACAGACTCTATTATGTCAGGCTCCTTCACTAGTGGATGCTCCAACACCCTTGTTGCATCAACAGATGATTTTCCAGATATGATGACCTCTTCCATGTACCTTCCAGAAGGTGAATTGCCACCAGAAAGTGAAGAGCAATATATTAGATATATGCAGGCCAGTGGTGGCACAGCAACTGAAATAGTCCAACCGTCAAGTGAGGAAGGTTACTCTCATACTGTCACACGTGTAGTTAGACTACCACCAGAGGCAAAACAAATAACCTTTACAGGACCGGATGCTCAAAAGAAAATGGAAGAATACATGCAAAGTTTTAATGCTGGAGAACATACCACCCAGGAGGAAGCAGTAGATGCTCAGGGCAATGTCCATATCCGTCGTGTAACACAAAAACGTATAGTAACAGATCCAAAGGAAACAAAAGAACATGGATTTTCTGTGGCAGATCCAAGTGTAGAGGAGGTAGAAACCCGTGATGAACACGGTAATGTAACACGTATTGTGAAACGAACTGTTGTCACCACACATACAGTTGAGGTCGATCTCGATACTGGTGAACCAATAGTGCAGCCTCCTCCCACCACGGTCTCCTCCTCCCCAGCCACTTCCTTCTCCTCCCGTATTCCTCGTCCAGTGACCAGTCCTCCTCTAGCCTCCCGGTCACCCCCTCCTGGTCCGCCCCCTGGGTCGCGCGGCCCCCGTGAGCCCGTCCTCCCCTCCCTGGAGCCCAACACAGTCTCAGGTACAGCGTCCCAAGCGTCACTGTGTTGCACCGCCCGCCGGGTGTGTCCCCGCACTCTGCACTCCTCCAGCCTTAGTTCTCTTTCAGCATGCTGTGTCCGCATGACGTCACGCCAACCATCAGCCCTTAGTGCTCATTTTGTTATCGTCTGTAATTAGTTTTATCTTTAAACTGCAGTATTTTGTCATCTAGAACCTTCATTTATTTGGTTTCCTTTCATCTACAAGCATATTGATGATGTATATGACTCTCGTAGATCAGTGGGGCTTAAGTATATCACATATTTTTATTATTATTATTTCCCATCTGTCATTGTGTATATAGCGCTATAATAAGTGTCCCTTAATGTATGAGAAGTCGGTAATTTGCTGCACTGTTGAGTTGGCGATGCGGTCCAGCGCTTGACTAACGAGTCTCTCTCTCTGCCTCGCTCACCAGACGTTGTGCAGCCGGACAGTGGAGCGGGGGCGCGGCAGGCGCCAGGTTATAAAATCTCTTTGTGTGCTTTTGCATTTCTGCTCGTGCCCTGGTTGTCTCCATCCATACCCTTGGTGTCGTTGTTGTGTATTACTACTACTTAACTTACGTTGCAGTTGTGGAAGTGGTGGCCTTACCCTTTGCATGAGTGGCACCAGGAGGGGAAGATTTTTTCCAGTTGAGTCAAAAGGCAAGAGTGGGGAGCCCCTTGTGGTAGTATGGAGGGGATGGTGCTGGCTCACACTCACACCTTCTGGGAGGGCCCACCCCCTTATGTGTCATGTGGTGGCGGTGGGCTGTCATTCTCCTGGTGCCAGTGTTTTGATAATGAGCAGAGTAGTAGCGGAGGTTCCTGGCTGCTGGGGCGGGCCACTAACACGGTGGTGGGGAACCCGCTCTCATGCCATGGCCAGGAGGAGATTTGTTGCTGTTGGAATTCCTCACCGCCTGCCTACTGTTCGAGTTTATCTTAATTGCCGTGTTTGTCACTCACCTCCAACCGATGCAGCTTGTGATCGAGTAAAAGAACAGTATGCAGGAGTGACGAGATACCAAGGGTTACATTTCTCACACTCCATCCTTACCCAGCACCGAACGCGGGCACAGGAATCGTACGTTTTCCGCAACCGTACGATGAGGCATCAAACCAGTCAGACGGAATTCAGTCTTTAAAGCGACAGTAACGGGAAGAGGAACATTTCAAAGAAAATTATGATAGTGCCCGCGTTTATTTTGGTTTACTTATATGTATAATTATTTTGTATTTCTTTTTTTCCGTATTTTACTAATGGTGTGGTATGGTTTTATATTTAGTGTGCATTTGCACTTATTATTTACTTATTTATGTCTTTTATTTCCCTTAGTTAAAACAAACATTGAGAGGCATGTTTCTTTATGTAATGTATTGTGATTAGTTTCAAAGACATTAATTCATTCCTTGCAAAATTTAGTTGATTATATGCATGCTGGGAGTTGGAGTTGTTGTTATTATTACTGTACCTTAGTGTCCATGTTTGACTTTGTTTAACATAACTTTGGACTCTCAGTGACGTTTTTTAAGTCCATTCAATTGTATAATGATTTGTCTTTTAAGTCCATGCATTTGTATAATGATTTACGATATCTTACAAGCACTTACAGTCCACGCAACATATATTCCCTTGCCATTGCAAACATGATTACCACTTGTGTTACATACAAATAAGAAGTGCTTTGTTCTCACTGTCAAGGTGTTTTCCAAGTGTAACTTTTGAGTCAGAGAGTGGCTTTGCAGGAGGTTCTGAGACTAAACAGGGCACAGATCATGCAAATCCTGGGTATCCATTTGGTAACCTCATATGGCTCTGTTCCTGGCAGAAGCAAGAAAATACCTCCTTCCCAACACCCTCCTCTCAGTTGGCAGAGTTATCCATTCTTCATTTTTCGTTTCTTTTTTGTTCTTTTTCTTTCATTTCCTTATCATTTCCGATCACTCAAAACAGTATCGCCTTTTCTTTCGAGGATGTAATATTACACATTTTGATTATATCTTTTAATAGTCTTTTTCCCCGGCTCACTTCATTCTTGCTGTTTTTTTATTGCATACCTCAGAACTTTGTAAAAGTATATAATGTTATCCATTTTTTGCATTTATTTATGTTCATGTAGTAATTTAAATGCCATTATTCGCTATTCAGCAACTACACATATTCGCTTTCATGAGACACGGGGTAGCAGATTTTACCTCGGCAGAATATCAGTGTTGATATCCATTTGCAGATAAAAGAGAGTAGCAAACAAAAAAGTAAAAGGTAATGAAGATATATCTGAAGGAGTAAAACTAAAAGTGATCATAGTTTTACCTGGATAAGTAATGTCTTTACCTAGAATTCATAGCTGATACTTGTTTCCACTTAAGACAACGCGCCAATGTGTTGGAAGAAGAATTTGAA
>NC_091568.1:5966650-5974150 GCF_042767895.1 Penaeus vannamei
ACAAGCATGATCTGTCTCGCATGCAGTGAGTTTCGTAAATTATCTGGATATTATAAGAGAGAAAAATATATCCATTTCATAAGAATAGAACATTGATTTGTAACTGTGAATAACTCCCCAATGTTCGTATTATTTGACGGGGATCCCTGAAAATAAGAAAACAAAATATGAGATGCAACTTCTTGTAGTCAGCTTAGCACGGGAGACATACAGTATAGAGAAAGTCATATGTAGACAACACTAGTAAACGCAAAGTTTTCCTGGGCTTTTGCAATTTAGCCATACAAAATTTTAGTGGCTTTTAAAAGTTACTAGGTTTTTTTTTTAATACAAATCTAGATCATAAACAGAGAGCATGTATAGAACAGTTGCATTTGGGAGTTTGTTCACAAGCCTTGTACACGGGATATATTGAGTGGTGCATCGAAACCCAAGTTGCTGGAAAAGGTTCGGCTATTTTAACGCTGTTCTCTTTCTTCACAGGATCATCAGGAGGACGGAAGTCGAAGACGGGGAAGTGAAGGAAGACGTCTATGAAGAATACTGAAGAGGAAGACATCCGCAAGAGTTGATTAAGGAGGGCTTTGAGAAGGAGGCGACTTAACGAGTGTGAATTCCTCTCAGTCCTCCTTATGCGCCATCTGCCTTCCTGCCTACCCTTAAAACTGCCATCACTCCACCACCAACACTACTCCACTGTCAACGCCACGACCTGTATTGTCTTTCCGGGTCCTCCAACATATCCATAATAAGGATTTTATTGTGAGGCCTTAAGTTATCCTCACATACATGTCCATTGATCCGCTCTTCAGTCCCAGTTGTAATAGATGGCTTTACCCTACACATATAGTCCACCTAACTTACATTTTGTTTCTGATATCTGGAGAACACTATCCTCTAGTACCAATAGGGAATTTTTGAAGAAAAGGTCAGTGGTTCAACTGTAGTTTATGACATGTCGGTTGTCAGAGGATCTAGTCAGGACCGATAACGCTCGAGAGAAATTAAAGATTTTTTAATGTTATGAGTGAGAAATTTTAATGTTTGTGACCTTTTATTGTAATAACATGATCAAGTAGTGTTGTCAGCTAAAATGTCCTTTATTCATTTATGAGTTACATCATATAATTTCATTGAAAGCCATTTTTGAAAGATGTCCACGAATGATCACACATTTGTAAAGGTGCACACACCCTATTTGAGCTGTCAAGGTGTTTTTAGGTTAAGTGCCGTTCTCCCTGTGACGTGGCGTGTTTCATCCTAGTATGACACTGATTAATATTGTTAAGAATACTTATTGCCGAAGACATGTCATGTATTATAACTAAACCTGTAGCCACGGGACGAGACATAGGAGGTTTCAATAGCAGCTATGTAATCATTTTACTATTTCGGCTCTTAGATTGGTAGAGTGTTACTATTGTGGCTTATGAAACATCCAGTTATGGGCATGTTGAATGTAAGATAGCTATAATATTTCCACATAAGATTCGTGTAACACACCCACAAAATATATCTCATTTGTAAACAACTTGTGGCGAGATTGATTACTGCGAGCCTGGGATGGGGTCTAAATATGGCTTAAATAGGAAAGTAAACTGTATAGTTACCTAGCATAAAGGTCAAAATCGCAGCTTTCGTCATACTTGTTACCCTCATGGTCATAAGTGGATGAAAAAAAATATGATAATGCCTTAGCACCTATTCCTAGATACTCTCTGGCCATCAGTTGTTATTATCTTTCATTCTTTTGAGTTGGTCTTGACTTAGGCTGGACCAAGTGACAGGGAAGAGGCCTGCCCTGTGTTAGTATCTCAAAGGCCTGTTCCCAGTCCTCCGGGTTTAATTCAAGACTTGGTAGCTCCGAATATTGTGGTCACTTATCAAGTTTTCAATAAATGCTTAATGTGAGTTCTTTGTATTATTAGCAATACCTTAAAGTATATCATTTTTTATTCTTAATTGATTGCAAAAGCATGATTATTGTATTGTTTGAATGGAGTCTCTCACGGTTGTGAGCAAATGGTTTTGTGATTTAAAATAATCCTTGCACGTCATTCATCAGATGATTCACGTGTTTTTATGATACACTTTGACAATTCACATCCGTGGTGTCATTCCCAATTGATCTCATGTCAAATTAGTGAACGAAATAATGGTTGAATTAAACAAGGCAACAATAACTGATATTTTTATGTATTTTTTAAGCATTATAATATTTATATTTAAGGATTATAATATATTGTTTAAATATTACATCATTTAGCAAGATATAGATAGATATAGATATAGATATAGATCAGTAGTAAACATGTGAAGAGAAAATATAAAACATGGATTGGCCTTAGAAATATTATAAATAGTCCGCATCTATAAACCTTTGAATGAAATGCAATGAATATTGATTTAATCGGTTTCAAAATAACACCTTGGAAATAACATGTGATACCAGCCTATCAGTCCTTTGGTTTTCGTATAGATAACTATGGGCTTTGGCAGTAGAGCCTATTATATAGTCTTACACATCTCATTGGAAAGCCCTAATTCTTGATAAACCTTTGGTTCCTTTGTTTAAGAAATGCATATTTTTTTATTTGCTTCAGATTTGCTGATAATAATCCATGAGGTGGTGATAAAAGCAAAAAAATGTCGAAAGAAGTATCAATAAAAGCTATAGTATTACCTAACACGGCGCAGAAGCATCAGATCAAACAGGTTCGTAAGAATCAAAGCAACTACGAAACAAGAGACATACGATATCTCTGATTATAGAACCAGCTGGAAAGCACACCGAATAGGTAAATAGTATAAAAAGTCAATTAAATAGAGAACTCCACTAATAACACGCAATGAAGAATGATGGTATGCAGTCACAAATGTCATGCTTGCAATACATACACCACCAGAAGTGCAAAGAAAAACGGCGTTACTATGATAAACGAACTACAAAAAAATGGCAGGTAAGCCGTACGATTCCATGAAACCCCTGAATAATTTAATACAGAAATACTGAAACTCTTTGGCAAGAAGTGAATTATTGTTCTGCAACATCTTCCAAGCGGTTAGTTAACCAAACATGAGCACCATCTTTTCCAATAAAGACAATAATATATAATAAACATTTGACCAGGAATACTTCAAAGGACTGAAGTGTTTGAGAGATCTGAAGCACAAAAATCAATATATATAATCAGTGAAGAGTTTTGGCCACCTCCAACAGCTTAAAAGAGTGTTTTAAGCAGTACTTACCATAGGCCATTTTGTTATGTATATGCTTTCGAGAATGATAATGAGAAAAATATTGATCTGAAGGGTGTTAAAACACTTTTTTTAAATCAAGAAACAAAATTTGGTAATGTAATATACATATGAAAAGCATATTTAATGCTTTTAAAAGGATAAAACATTGCTGAATGTCATTATCATTTCTAAAATAAGGTTTAACAGAATAGCAGTTAATAACACGACTAGGGACTTCATTTCTATAATTTTACCCTTAAATCCCCCATACGCACGAATTACAAATAGTTTTTTTTTACGGGTGTCAAAGAGTTCACTTCTGCTAATCTTTGCTGAGAGTGATTGGAAGAATTCTTCACAGCGGCTTCAATGATGGTTTGTTCCTTCTTATTACCCCGTTGCATTGGATTTGCATCACATTTTTTTCAAGAAACCTGAAAATTTGTTTTGATTGTTGAAATCTTTTACGTGAAGCCCTAGGGAAGATGACCGATTTGTTCGATAGTTATTATCACAGTGATATTTAATTAACACAAACTGTAAAAGTCAAATAGAATCCATGTGGGGAGGATGGCTAACACAACTCTGTCAGGTATGCAACAAATTAAACTTTGTACTGTACATTGTTCAATATAATCGTACACACCTCGCCTCACGGGATCCTTAACACTATGATTTGCACGTTGATTCGCTTGTCAACTCCATCTTAAAGATAGAAGATTCTTAAACACAGCCTTGATACTTTGACTAATTACTTGTGCCACTTGGGGATAAACGATTGTATTGCATCATGAGGTAGTTTTTCTCTTTGGTTGTAATCTTGAGTTTGTCCTCGAGTCTTCTGATAAGAGAACCTCGAGCTTTAACGAGAGATATGTAATAAGTTGCCAGCAGAACCACTACAACTAGAAGAACCACTGCTGCAGCCATGTCGTCCAGCGTGAACAGCACAACCCTGAAGGATAAAGTGTTGATAATTTATTGTATAGTTTTCCCCTGAATATTGGTTGCGTTCATAACAAAATAGAAAATTTACATGAACTATTCAAAAGTTTTCAGTTCAAGATAATCAAAGTCTAATACTCCTGAGGGTTGATCAACACACCTGATCCAGCTGTCAGACGAGTTGTCCAAACGGCAGACATAGTAGGTCAAGGCTTCCCAGGCGTAGTCGAGACCTCTGAAGGGCGAGCAAGCCAGCGACGGCTTGATGAGCAGGAGAGCCAAGCCGGTGGACACGACGCACATGAGGAGGGCGAGAGAGAGGATAGTCATGAACATGGCCGAGGAGCGCGAGGCCCGGAACACTCTCTCTGCCGGGAAACAGGTCACGGTGACGGTGAACAACTTCAGGAGGAACATGTAGAAGAAGTTGATCAGAGAAGCACCAGCTAGCAGGGGCGCGTAGATGATGCCAATCCAACAGAGCGTCTGCGCGTACACGACGTCCAGAACGTGTCCGGGCACATAGAACTCGATTCTCCCGACCATCTTGCAGATCTTGTTGTCGAACCTCCAGAGTCCCCGCCGAAGCACGTTGACGACGAAGGTCATGCCGAACTGGATGATGGCGTCGAGCACCAGCACGGAGTAGATCTGCTGCCCCATGCGCGTCTCCCAGCAGATGTATTCGTTGTCCTTTTCGCAGTTTCGGTCCCCGGAGGATGTGACACTTAGGCTAGTAATTACGAGGATGCCCAAGGACGTGAGCCTCACTAACACGCACCGACTGAGTGTGATTAAAAGTTCGTGTCTCCCGGAGTAGTGTTCGAATTTGATCACAAAGTCAAAAAGTAGTGGATAGATAAAATTGAAAACCGACACCAGAATAGTCGGGGCATATTCCCACAAAAACTTTTCAAAGTCGGTGCCAGTCACATGATTTTTCTGCTCAATAACCATGAAATATATTGCGACCCAACCGCCGATGATCAGAGAAAAGGTTGCCACATTGATAATGAAACGGGTTAGGTAGAGTTTGAACAAATCTCTGCTCGTGAGACTCATTTGCTTACTCCTGTAGTCGACGTCGTCGAAGGCTGTCTTTACCTCGCACACCACGAGATTTCTTTCGATTTCGGCGGCGTCTTTCTCGCTCACCGTGAAGTCCCAGCCGGTGAAAACGATCTTCGAGAAGGTCATGCCGTAGTCCGTCTGGGAGACAGAGGACTGACGCAGGAACTTGGCGACGAAATAGACCACGTACACGATGGAGATGAAGTAGACCACGAGCATCGTGAGGATATAGGCCAGGCTCACGAGGTAGCTCTCACTTTCTATGGCAGCCGGGTATCTGCCGCTGAAAAGGAAGGTCCACTCGAGGAATCCTGATCCTTGAAGAAAGTCGCCCACTAGGACGATGATATCGTTTGCGCTCCTGTCTACTTCCTGCTGTATCATGTCCGTGTAGTTTTTGTTACAGTCATACGTCTGTAAAGAGAGCACTTGAAATATCATTCAAGGTGTAAAATAAGCATATACTTCTCACATATCCCAACAAGACAGACTTTTAAAAGGGTCCATTTCCAACAGCTTAGTTCGAAATCAATCACCTGGTTGTCAAAGTCGAGCTGTATCCCGACGCACAGATTCCTTGTGTCGTTGAGGCTCCATGAGAATCCTTGGGAGCCGCCATCGTCGCTGACAAAGTAGCTTGACGGGATAACGACGCCGCCGATCAACAGGAGGAGCAACAGGAGGTTCAGCTGAATCATGTCGCGCAGGAAATTGAAGACGGCAACGACGCTCGCCCCGTGACGCCCCTCGATCCTCTTCAGAATACCTCCCCACGGCTGCCTCGCAAGATGGCAATGTGGAATCAGGGGAAAGGTGTCTGATTGCTGTTTATCCTTATATCTATTCATCTATCTTATAATCTATTTGTTTGTATATCGGAAAATATAGAAGACTATTATTTATTTCATAGCTGTATGAATGTATGGCACGGTACGTAACCGAAAAGTCAGCATATTTGTAGTAAAAGATACTCTTTTATGTGCATATACGCTAATATGATATGTCTGTGTGTGTGTTATGCTGTATGTGTGTTAACTATATCTAAGCCTCCCTTTATTTATATATAGAGAACATCACTTACACTTAAAGTCTGCATGATGTTGCTGACGGTGCTGCTTCCCTGCATGACCAAGGAAGTGACTGGTCGAGCCGAATACCACTTCTTGTGTTTTTGTTCCTGAAATGGGTCAAAGCACATTAGGTGTTGGCGGATGGACAACAATTGTGAATTTCTGTAGATTGATGTAAATTGATATATATATATATATATATATATATATATATATATATATATATATTTATATATATATATATATATTTAGACATACATATAACTATTTATTATACACACGCAAACAAAAATCACACACGCAAGTCATGTACAAATCATGCCATGAATTGAAGCTTCTGTCTCACCCTATACGAAAAGTTTGGTTTTAAGCGGGTTCGAAACGGAATTCGAAATTGGTTTGACAGGAGTCTTGACCGTGACTGTGTGTATGTGTGTATATATATAACAGGAGGTTCATATATATATATATATATATATATATATATATATATATATATATATATATATATATACATATATATATATATATATGCATATATATATATATATATATATATATATATATATATATATATATATATACAGATGAACACGACTACAAGCACAATTCCATGTGCGTGCACATGGAATTGTGATAAAAGGAAACAACTACAACCAGAAGCACACAGAGAGCGCATACCTCCGCCAAGGCAATAGGGTCTTAGCGCTACCGCCAAAGTAACTCTTCACCAAAAGAACCTAAACAGATACTGAGGTTTCCTCTGGACCCGCCAGATATTGTACTAATCTGTAAACTGAATCATAGGTCAGTAATGAAACTAAAGGTACAAATCTGTTTTCCTTCACGTTTTGGACAATTAGCATAATCCTGTAAACATGTTGAATAAACCATTCTCTAATTAGATCTTCATTCATATGAGAAAAAAGGTCTTACCAGGGTCCTCAGAGCCTCCGTCCGGCGCTTCCTTCGAGTGGCCATGCTCCAGGACTGCTCTCGGAGGGTGCGCAAAACTTCCAGAACTTCCTCTTCCGTTGCGGCTGTCGGGGAGGAATTCCACTTAGCTGAGGGTTATGAATACGAAGAAAAATATATCTACATGTATTTGAGATAAGATAAGAAAAGGAAGGAAGAATACGTACGTTGGTTTTCGTCAACTTGAGTTTCCCTTCGG
>NC_091568.1:5989150-6009150 GCF_042767895.1 Penaeus vannamei
TTAGGGACGTTGACAAAGTCTGCGAATGTAATGGATGGAATTTTAGATAACTTGGAAGACGTGTTTCCTCTTTCTCTATCTCTTTGATTTCTTTATATAAAAAGAGTCAGAAGATAAAAAAAAAAAAAAAAAAAAAAAAAAAAAAAAAGTTTCTGCTTGTCATTATCTGCATGTGCTAAATTTACGCCTTATTTAAAAAATCACTGATCATTTATTTCTAACTGCATGTAATAATTTATTCTTATAACAGACTGAAAGCCCTACAACTGAGTTAAATATTTTTAAGACTCATCCTGCCAGCCTATAATATACAAATATTTACTCGTCATATATATACTCCCTTTAGAATCTCATAAACCTAAAAAGTACCATTAATTCGGACACTATATGATACAGAGTGTGAATAATAACAACATAGTGTTAGATTAAAATTACTTCATGGATGCTATTATTATCTTCATCTATTATACAGTGGATAAATTTATCACATTCTATACCTGTGGTCAGTGAGAATTAATATATTGGAAAAGAGCGATATTTACTTCGTGTCGTGTCGTAATTGTTATGTTTTGGTGTATTATCCCACCTATGGTATTTTTTCGAAGGTGTCAGTGCTAATATATAGCGAGATGAAACGATAGGATGTACTGTTTTTATTATTTGAAGCTACAGTGGTATATTTTTTCTTCTGTTTAGTATAATTTATTGGAGCTGATATGAGGAACACGCCCATTGAAGTGATGTGTTGTGACGGCTTCCAATTTATCTACACATTTAGTTGATGATAATTAGTAATGTATAAGTTATCTTTGTCCTAATCGGAGAACCGGTATAGTAAAACCACTTAGTGATTTACACACTCGCACACAAAACACACACACACACACACACACACACACACACACACACACACACACACACACACACACACACACACACACACACACACATGTATACATGTATACATGTATATGTATTCATGTATGTATATATGTGTATTTGTATATATGTATGTATATATATAGATATATGTAGATATATGTATATGTATGTGCATACATATGTGTGTGTGTATATATATATATATATATATATATATATATATATATATATATATATATATATATACATGCATTATACGGTGTACAAGATACATTTTCTGATTAGTCGGCCAGTGACTGATATTCGATGTTTATTAAAAACTGTTTTACATAATGTTCTTGTGAATAGCGAATGAGATGTTCAAATGATGATGATTTTGATACGGTTCATATGTAAAATATAAATGATAAGAATAATGATGTGAATAACATTAACCTTATTATTATTAATAACTAATATTGCTAGTAATGCAAACAACTTATTAAAAAAAAACATGAAATACTCTCCAAAAGAAGATAAAAACATCACAGGTTTCCGCTCCAGCTGGTAGACTCATCTTGAGGCTCGTCGGCGCGGTCAGTGGGAATGTAAACAAGACCATAGACTCGTTTGGAATCGCGAATTTTGTTGCTCAGATCGATCTTGGAATCTTCCTGGTACTTCTTTGATCCTCATGTTGTTGCTGAGTGTTATGGGTTGTAGATTTTGTTATGTAATAGGTCTACATTTTGAGTATAATCAGTCTTATTTGTTTCTATGATGTAATGATCTCTCTTTTTCATTCTCTCTCTCTCTCTCTCTCTCTCTCTCCCTCCCTCCCTCTCTCTCTCCCTCCTTCCCTCCCCCCCCTCCCCCTCCCCTCCCCCTCTCCCTCTCCCTCTTTCCCCTTCCCCTTCCCCTTCCCCTTCCCCTACTCATTCTCCCTTCCCGGTCACCCTCCTCCTCTCCCTCCTCCCCATCCCCATCCATATCCTCACCCCCTCTCCCTCTCCCTTTATCTATCTTTCAAAAAGTATAATTAATCAAAAATAGTAGTATAAGATAAATACTTACTCCGTACATAAAACGATAATGCTGTCCATATTATCAAGCTCAGTTATGCAACCTTACCAGCATTATATATAACTATACTACCGTTTTTTTTTTTTTTTTCAATTCAAAAACCTAGAAAAAGACGCACAAATCAAGACGTATAATTTACCAATATATTTTTTCTCCCCCTTCGGTGTTCTAAAATAAGAATCTTCGAAACAGCTTCTCCCGGACCGAACCAGTGTTTCACTCCGGATGCGCGGTGTATGATGACAGTAATCAAGGATTTATCGTTAATTTGCATGCCTGGTAGCGGGGTTATTATGCAAATCGGGCCTGGGGGAGGAGAGGGAAAAAAACTCGCTCTTGATGCTATGATATGGGAAGCAAGGCGGCCATCAACGTTGATTTAGTGATTGGGCCGAACACCTATACGTTAGTCTTTTCGTAGCGCTTCGGAGCCATCTTGTCGAACTCCTTTTGCGCGCCAAAACCATGACGTCATCTCCGGTCTACGCATTGATTTTTTTTTTCTTCTATTTTCTCTCCTGTTTCGGAACGGATTCCCCTGAGGCTGTTTTTGACGTTATCTGATATCGGGGACGAAGGAATCTGGTGCATTTTTCAAATTACAGGGATGTTTTTCGGAACTTTTTTTTCTTCTTCGACGGTACTTCAATTTGATAAGGATGAGGATTGCATTCCGGGTCAGATCGGGTTATGATAATTATATGTGCGTGTGAGGGTATCACTACGCCATCGGGAACTGGATAATACTTCCTGTAACAGTTCCTTCTCGATAACTTTTCGAAAATAACGTGTTGAGAATCCGAAATTCTTGCGCTGGGAACCATAATAATGTCTTCTACCAAATCCGAGTTTTTTTTTTTTTTTTTTTTTTTTTTTTGAGTTACGCATTCCATTAAACTTTTGTCGCAAGGTGTTTATTGACATTCTTTACAATCTTTCTCGCAGTGGCAAAGTTTTGTAAGTATGTTTAACAGTGCGACAATACTGCATTTGCTTAATTAACAGAAATTCGCGCGTTCGGAGTCAAATAGTTTACCTTTCTCACATTTCGGTTAAGATTTCTGTTGGGAGTGTGTGTGTTCAAGGTGTGGGGTCTGATTGATTTTGATTAACTAAAACTAAAATAAAATAAATGTGTTTTATACAGGAGCTAGAAAGAAAAAAAAATCTACAGAAGTGAAGCGGGTAATTCGATACAACGAATTTTGACTAACGAATTTGTCGTTCATTTGGGAAACGATACATTATAAAAGATGTATTCTCAATATAAAAATATGGCGTATTTTTACATCATTTATCTCTTTTTTCCCAAAAAGATCTAACGCTCGCAAACTGCACGCATCCAATTACAAACTCGCCAATGCAACAAAACTAATAATTCCGTAGAACTCTCCTGTTAAACGAGGAAAAATTAGCTCCAAATCCTGCCGTAATGCCATGGTTTAATCTACAGAGCAATTGACAAACCTTTTTTCATTCCCGACACGTATTGGGGTTGAAATGTAATCCATTTTTAATACAGTTACTTTGGTTAGTTTGGGTGCAGATATTTCCCCTGGGACGGCGGGAACCAGACTGCACAGGCCACCACGACGGAGGGCTGGCCGACGTGGTGAGCGGCCAACAGTACATCTCTTTGTACGTAAAACCTCTAAATTCACTGTATCTGATTTCTTCCAGTAGCCGAAGATCCAGCGACGATTTGAGACGGAGAAAAAGACAGCAATGCAGTCTGCCTAAGATCGCTGCATAGGAAACCATTGCACATTTGCAATCACCGAGTCATTATTGCAGGGAAACTCAATCTTGTTCCTCGGGAGGTGAAATTTCCTGTTTTTTCCAGACCAATTTGGCTTTATATTCCTGCGTAGCTCTTTGCGTTTCCTAAGCTGGTTTACGACTCACTTCAGGTAAATGTGAGAGGTACATTTGCAAAAAAGATGATAGACTGATCAATATGAGTAATAATTGTAATAATAATAATAATAACAATAATAATGCTAATATCAATGGCGATGATGTTAATGTTAATGAAAACAACAACATTAATAATGGAAATAAGAAAAGATGATAATGATAATTTAGAAAATAGTAGTAATAATGGTAAGGATAAAGATAACACTGTATTTAAAATTATTTCTCTCGTCTCATTTTCTCAATTTGTACCTGTGAAATACACATTTTTTTGTTTTTTTTTGTAATCATAATTATGCCTCCCTTTCTTATCAGTAATCAAGGGACGCTGTAAAAGCCAATCAAATTATAACCGTGTCTATATCTCCCTCCAAGGCCGAGCTTCTGAATAATTTTTGCGATCTTTTAATTTTCCAATTTCACAAGGTCCTGAATTCCATTATAGCTTCGCCCATTTGCCGAATAACAACCCCGCCATGAAACCTCACACTGTAAAACTTAACCATAAACTTAGGCAGAACCTGCTTCAGGAGGACAATAAACTTTATCCCCTCTCCTTCTACAAAGCTGTTGCTAGACCTGATAAAACTAACCTCGTAAGTCTTACCTCACTTGAACCATAATTGTTTTTTTTTCTCTCTCTCTCTCTTTTTTTTACGCCATCCCAACTTCCTGAGCGCGGTGGAACCTGTTTACAAACTTCTCTGACTCATCTCCTAGAGTTTCTAAAGCTTTTCTTCTAAGGGCAAGTAGGATTTATGGGGAGAAAATCAATGTACTTGAACAGAACTAGACTTCGGGTAAAGATGCTTCATCGCGAATACATAGAACCCAACCACTTATCCATTCTTCTATACGTCTCTATATAGAAATCCCGTCCTTACTTCGTCCTTAGAATTTCGGACATAATTTCCACGAATTTCCTCCGTCAGCGCGAAGACCGGCGGTTCCGAAAGGGGCGGCCGAACGCGACGGGCCCGGCGTTCCCCAAATCTAGCTCGGCGAAACCCCGGCTTCCCGCACTCGCCGGCGAGGGTTCCGAGAATACAGGTGACGTCACAAGCAGAGCGCGCATACCTGAGGCTTTTGTAAGGGCTTCGCGCTGCTCACGAGGTATGTTCATTAGTACCAACGTGCCCTCTGTCCTTTAGCCCGCCGGCTGAGCTGGGCACTATTTACTTCCTATTCTTTACCCGCTAATTGATATCATTACCCACTACCTCGAGTTCTAAAAGCAGCCTCACTATTTATCTGTGTAAAAAGAATTCCCTTTGGCCACGCAGGGAGGGCGAACAACCCAATACGTTCTGCTCTGGATCGCCACAACACGAGAAGAAAAGAAAATATGGCCGATTTGAGAATGTTTCGGCGCGAAAGAAAGAAAGAAAACGGGTTGCCAGAATTGAAAGAAAACGAGACAATAAATGCGCGGTGGCGGGAGACCAAACAACAAAGAGGAGGAAAAGGAAGGAGGTAATGAGAGAACCGCTATCTCCCGACTTTGAGGAAACGCTTGGTGACGTCACCGCTGGGGAAAGGGAGGAGGAGGGGGAAGAGAGAGAGAGAGAGGGAGGGAGGTGAGAGAGGAAGGAAGAAGGTAGAGAGAGGAAGGAAGAAGAAGAGAGAGAGAGAGAGGAAGGAGGAAGAAGAAGAAGAGAGAGAGGAAGGAAGAAGATAGAGAGAGAGGAAGGAAGAAGAAGAAGAAGAGAGAGAGAGGAAGAAAAAAGAAGAAGAGAGAGAGAGAGAGAAGAGGACAACGAAGAATATAGATAGAAAAAAAGCGAAATGACAAGTGAGAGAAAGGAAACAAAAGGAAAAATCGCGATGGGTAATGAGAACGAAAATGAGAAGAACGGAATGGGGAGATAACAGGCCGGCAGAGGAAGGGAGGGTCTAAGGATTAACCTTCTCCCTACCGAGCGACCGAAATCCCTAACCTCATCCTGATGGGCTTCACTGAAAGGGAAATTGGGGTACAAGTGAGAAAATAACATCTCTGATGAACTACTTTCATGAAATTATTACATAATTATTCATACTGTAACGGATTTCTTTAAATACCTAAAGAGATGGATGGCCATGTTGATTTTAAATGTAATATGTAATTTAAAGCTCCAATAAATGTAGTTAAATATACCAACAAATATAGTTCAAACGATGCTTAATAAACGCCACAAAAAAATAAATAATAAAATAAAAATAAATGAATAGACAAAAAACACCACCAAAATAGATAAACAAAAAATTAATGAATAAATGAATAAAGAAAAAAGAACAAAGCTCCATATAAGGGCATTTCCGCTGCCAAAAGGATGACCCTCATTTTACAAAAGAATGAGCATCCTCAACATGACAATTCATCCTGTCGCAATGTGCACTCGCTCGCAATGAACAAGACAGTGGCTTAGGTCAGACGTCCCAGCGCTCTGAGTCTGCAATATCATACTCTCTGTGGTGTGGAATCCTGAAATATGATTTTTGGTACTGAGTCTCATAGTATTTTGCCCCTTTTTATTTTTATTTATTGTTTTGTTATTATTATCATTCTTATTATTATTATTATTATTATTATCATTCTTCTTCTTATTATTATTATTATCATTCTTCTTCTTCTTATTATTATTATCATTCTTCTTCTTATTATTATTATTATCACCTCCATTATTATTATTATTATTATTATTATTATTATTATTATTATCATTATTATTATTATCATTATTATTATTGTTATTATTATTATTTTACAAGCAGAGGGACCTGGACGTGTTATTGGTGTTGTATTTAAAATGTTTCTTTCTCTAAATCTGTCTCCTCGTATCTTCATACATATATAGGATGATGGTTTTTAGGTGTGTGTGTATGAGTGCGTGTGTGTGTGTGTGTGTGTGTGTTTGTAGTGTGTGTGTGTGTGTGCGTGTGTCCGTGTGCGTGCGTGTGTCCGTGTGCGTGTGTGTGTGTGTGTGTGTGTGTGTGTGTGTGTGTGTGTGTGTGTGTGTGTGTGTGTGTGTGTGTGTGTGTGTGTGTGCGTGTGCGTGCGTGTGTGTGCATGTACGTGCGCGTGTGCTTACAACATGAACCCATGCATATATACTGTATAAAAATCGAACGCCGAAGAGAGAAGAGACAGAAAGGGCGAGACCGGCTCCTCCCCGTCGCTCGCTCGCAAAGACATGCACTTGGACAACCCCCGAAGGTCGTGTCCAGACTTCGGAAGCAGGAACTCAGTCAAGGCTCCCTCAGGTATTCCGCAGGTGCTCCCCCCCCCCCTCGTCCCGTTCATCGGCCGCGTGCACGACTTCCTGCGTTGAGACGGACCTGCAAACCACGACGTTCTTGTATATCGTCTTCGCAGATCTTCCTCTCTTTTTTTAAACAAACGATTATCTTCTAAACGATCTATTATCATTCTCTCCGTCTTCGGCTACTGATCGTTTGCTCGCGTGTCGAAACACCTTGAACCGTTTCTTTGTGAATTTTCCCTCTTCTCCGGATGGCATAAAGATGCACCGTCGGCGTTTGTGGCGCATTGTGTTCTCAAACAGAGGATACTTTGGCGGCGAGAGTGAGGCCCTTCCACGCGGGAGACAAAGGGACATTATTCCTGGAAGACATCTTGGAACGGCAGAGAAAAAAAGGTACATCCGCCTCACACAAACCGAACCTTAATGACCACGGCAAGAATTGATTTCCAAATCAAGATACAACACCGAGAAAAAAAGACAAAAACTAACACCTCAATCCCACACAAAAAAAAAAAAAACGAGAAAAAACGAAGATAAACAAACGCCAAGACACCGCGAAGGTCATACACGGAACTGGAAAGGAAAGATCTCCCTGGAAAGCCTGAAGTTCTCAATAGTAAAAGGAAATGCCAAACTTCGCTGTTAGTCACGTGCGAAACGCCGCTTCGCCTTTGGTGGTTAATTAAAGCCTAATCAAACAGCTGACTCACTGGTGTATAGAGAGGCGAAGTGGAGGAAGGAGGGACCGATAGAAAAAAGAGGAATAAAGGGGAAGGTAAAGGAGGAGAATGAAGAGGGTAAGGGAAGGGGGTGGGAGGAAAGAGAGGGCGGGAAGAAGGGAAGAAAGAGAGAGGGAATAGAAAGAAAAGGGGAATATACAAAGAGAGGGAAGAAGAATAGAAAGAGAGAGAGGGAAAAGGATGAGGAAAGAGAGGGGGAGAAGGGAAGCGAGGGGAGAAGTGGGAGGGACAAGATGACAGAGCGTTGAGAATGGGAAATCAAGGTTAAACAAGGGACTTGGAAAGGCCGACGGCGTGGGTTGTTGCCAGGGGTGGGAGGGGGCGAGTGGAGGTTAAAAAATCCGTGATAAAAGATGATAATAATGAGGGAATTATTTGCAACAGTAATATTTCACAAAATAGTGAGATTGATTTTATTATTATTATCTTACTCTTATTAGTGAAAACGACAATAGTCATTGTCACGCTGTCGTTGTTATAATCATTATGAAGAATTACGATGATCATCACTGTTGTATTATCATCGCTAGTACCACATGTATTATCTTTATGATTATAATTCGAAAATATACATAACTATTTACTTACATAATGATCGAAGTAACTTTATCCCATATTAGTTTTGTTATTATAATTATTAACAATATTATAATTATTTCCGTTAATGCCATTAATAGTACTATCAATATCATCGCTAATATTATTATTATAGTTTTTAGCGACTAGTTAAGCGTAAAGCTATAATAATTTTCCTTCTATATATATCATCAATCATTGTTATTGTGGTCATGATTCCCTTTTTTTGTCTACAAATAAAAATTAACATGTTTTATTATTACCACGAACTATTAAATATATCTACCTTCATTGTTGCACTTTTGCAATCAAAACAGTTATCATTAAGAGTTGATACTTATCAGATCAACATCATAAAATATATGATGTTCAAGGATAATTTTCTAGGAAATTTATGGTCGCATTTTATTTTATTCATAGGACCTTATTTCCTTCCTATTGTCTACATTCTTTTTCAGTTATATGGGTCTGAATATTGAGAGTGTAAGTTTTCATTTGATTCTCTCAAACGAAGCCAAAATAGTGGCTTTACTTCCCTAAATCTCCTTATGCAAAAGCTTGGAGTCAGCGTAGCTATTATCGCATAAGTGGTTCTGCTAATCGGCTCAACGCTTGTGACTAACTTGCATTTGAGTTAGAATTACATTTGCATTCCGAATCCACTCAGTAGATGCCTGGAAGCTGCTCTCGTAGACACCTGCAAGCATTATACAAGGTTCGCGTGCGTACTTCGTGTAGTAAGACCCTACCTGTGAATGGTCGAAGCTTCGCATTCTGGCCGACAGATGGTGCTCGCTATAACTGTTACCAACTCAAGAGCGCATAATTATTTGGTTAATAATACTTATTCGGGTTTATTTCTGGATGTTGTGTTTAGGAGATGTATATTTTGAGTCTGCATTTAGTTAGGTTTCGGTTGTAAACAAATAGTTTTGTAGTCCTGTTGTGCGAATGGTTTAAACTTTTGCATACATTTACGTTGAGTCTGATGTCAATGTGCACGCCACACGCGGTTATTTGTAACTGTGTTGCTTACTGTGCTGAAAATAAATGAAGAACATGTATTATCTAAATTAGTGTTACATAATAATTATTATCTCCATGGCTCTGATGAATGGTTGATGGTGGTTCAGATTAGATATTGATATGAATTCACAAATTTGTCATTGCCTCAGATTCATGATTGAAGTATAGTTCATCAGTCACTAATACATATTCCATCGAAGATCGAGTACGAAAAAATAATTATCATATGCAAAATACTCAAAAATGAATATTAACGAATAAAACGCTATGCGGCAACTCGACGAGAGCAGCCTCCCAAACATTGTCTTTGTCGGCAGTCGTGTCTTGGTTGTGAGCGGGTGAGGACCGTACGTGCGTCCTCCGTGGCTGATCAATGTTAGTGCATCTCCTCTATTACACTTTCGAAGATGTTTCCATCTGTTGTCATGTGTTGTTGTTAGTGTTTTAACTGTTTGAGGATGTTACTCACCGAATGTACTTTTTGTGCAAATAGTTTGATAAATTTATTCAACTTCTGAACTTTTGGCGTTCATCTTTTTTTTGTTTCCCATGGACATTTACAGTGTGTGATCTTTCGCATTCGATTGACTGTTAAGTACCAGTGCTTAGTAACGCTATCAAGTGCTATTTCACTAACATCCCAATAGGAACCAAATACGTGCGGCTTTTGAACAAGACCCACGAGTAACACTGGGAAAATCTGCATGCAAGGCCGGGGATAACAGAAACGAACGACCTGACAAACCGTATGTGTGTATCTGTTGGGGGGAGCGTCCATGGCGATTTTAGCACACACGGTTTTGTACAGCTTTTGGCGTGTGCGTGTGACAACGGAGATTAGCGAAAGAGAGAAAGAGATAGAGAGAAGTGCGTTAGGTTTGTGACCTTCGTTTTCGTTGTGTGTGCCTTCGGGCGTGGGTGGACTTCACACGTGACGCTTATGGACCATGATGTTTGTAAAAATCTAGCGATACGTAAACAAATACAAAAACAGATCTGAAAAAAAGAAAAGAAACTGTACTACTATCCCGGCTGTCATGAGTGTGTACTAACCAGCGATAAATCTACTGCACTAGAACCCACCCGTGCAAACAACAATAATAAAAAAACACAAACTCTTAAGTGCCCATAATACCTTGTTTGAAAGGAAGTTACCACGAATCCTCGACCTTATTGCTTCGTATCTCGAACTGCCGCGGCCATCCATTACTTGTCCTGACTTGGTCCGCCCACAGGCTGGTTCCCGAGTACTGTCTGGTGTCTGCTCGGGGTGACTCGGGAGACAAAACACTTCGCTTTGGGAAATGTGCAAAGGACGTTTAATATGTTGTTTGGATTTGGCTGAGGGATTAAGCTTTGGGCCTGTGTTGTTTGTAACGTTTATGTGCTTTTGTTACTGTTTATTGATATTGTTGTTACTGCTACTACTACTACGATTATTGTTACTATTATTATTGTCCTGATTGTATTTTTTGTTATTTTAATTTATTACTGTTGCGATTATTATTAGTATTTTCTTATTGGTGTTGCTATTATTATTATTATTATTATTATTGTCGTTGTTTTTGTTAAAAGTAGTAGTAGTAGTAGTATTTTCATTATTATTATTATTATTATTATTATTATTATTATTATTATTATTATTATTATTATTGTAATTATTATCATCTTATGAATACCACCATCGTTATTATCATTATCATTATCATTTATATTTATTACTTTTTTACTACATCATTGTTTCATATCATTATTATTACCATTTTATTGTGGTGTTATTCTTATAATAAAACATTCATTACAATCATGGACATTGTAATGTATGGTAACTGCATTGTTATTTGTATTACAAAGATAATAATGGTAAAGATAAGAAAATAATGATAATGATAATATAGATGAAATAGTAATACAAAAAGTGATGATGATAATAATAATAATGATGGGAAAATAAAGATAATGATAACAGTGGTAATAATAATGATAATAATAATGATAACAATAATAATATCAATGATAATAATAGTAATAATGATGATAATAATGATGTTAAGAATGATAATGGCAGCAATAATATTAATAACAACAACAATAATAATGATAATAGCAATAACAGTAACAGTTATGCTAATAATGATGATGTGATGATAATAATGATGTGGGATAACGACGATGATGATGATGACTACTTCTGCTACTATTTCTATTAATACTTATACGACCATTACTACTACTGTTACTAATACTATGGTTATTACTATTACTGTCTTCCAATAGCTGATCATCAAACGGATGACTGGTAACACCATCGCTTTATTCGTTGCCTCCATTTCCCTCATCATCATCATCATCATCTGTGTGAGTGTGTGTGCGCGTGCGTTCGTGTGCCTGTGTAATAGATAGCTGAGGCGAAGACAGTCAGCGCATACAGAAGCAGCTCTCACATCCCGAAATGTAAACCCGCGGGCGTTGCTGCAGATACCGGGGAAGGGAGTCGGCTTGTGTGTTTGTTTGTCAGCTTCCGTGGCGAGTGCAGCCGTACGTGAGGTGTTCCGAGCGCCCGTCTCGACTCGCGCCCGTTCGCCCGTCTCGACTCGCGCGGTCTCGTTGTGCGAATAATGAAGAGGTGCGAATAATGGAGAGGGACGAATCCGGTTCAGCGAGAGCGTGGGCGGATAAGAATAGTGAGACGTGGGCGCCCGGGATGGATGGTGGCTTGGCGGAGACGGACGGAGGGTAGATGACTGACGGGTATTAATTGCGGCGGGAAATTGCTCTCGGATTCTGCAACTTGACCTGAGATACGCAAGATTGCTGCTCGCCCGAGGGGGTTAGCCATGTCTTGGCCTGGGGGTACGAGGAAGTGGGGTGGGGTGGGAGGGGGAGGGCTGCCTCAAGGATGTTCACCCTGGAGAGGAAGAAAGGAGCAAATGTAATGTTTGTCTTGCCGAACTGGCTCTCTTTGTGTGTGTGTGTGTGTGTTTGTGTGTGTGTGTGTGTGTGTGTGTGTGTGTGTGTGTGTGTGTGTGTGTGCGCTCGTGTGTGTGTGCGTGGGTACGGACGTGTATGTATGTGAGTGCGTGTACGTGTATATGTGCGCGCGTGTGTGCGTGCGTTCGTTCGTTCGTTCGTCCATGTGTACGTGCGTGTATGCCCAGCCCCCTTTCATTGAACGCATACACCTGGATGGCGCTTTCCTAACATCCTCGTTTGCCCCGCCCCGTCCAGGTACTCGATAGCTGGACAGGGTAATGATCCTAGCGTGTGCATGCCGGGTATTCGTAGCCTTTGCGTGTTTGTAGTAACTCGCGACGCACACACCGACCTGCGTCTGAGTATCGTGTGTAATTCGTGGAGCCGATCGACCGGGTTTGTCCGGAGGAATATGGGTCGTATTCGCTCTACTGTGCAACTCGTTTTCGACTTGTTTATATATTTTTTTTTGTCTTTATACAACGTTGATTGTGCTTGTTAAGTCTTTTTTTTTCTTTAGCATATGTTGAGTTCTTTGGATTTTTATGTGCATGTTTTATTTATTCATTTTTTCACGTTTTATTTATTTATTCATTTTTTCACGTTTTATTTATTTATTCATTTTTTCACGTTTTGTTTATTTATTCATTTCTTCACGTTTTATTTATTTTTTTATTTTTTATTTTTATTTTTATTTTTTTTTACGTTGAAGTCTTATAAGCAAGGGATTGTTATGGTTCCAAGAACGGTTTTTTTTCGCGTAATACATTCCAGCTTGTCAGTGAAAGGCCAAGGGAGGTTTCAGGGCACGCGTCGAGGAGCGGAAGTTATCGGTAATTTGACCCTTAAGTTTCCAGCTGGTCGATACTTGTACACCTGGCCGGGGAGGTGGGGGGGGGGTTAGGGAGGTATGTAGGGGGGGTGGGTGTTGGGGATTAGAGGGGGTGGGGTAAGGGGGGGAGGGAGTGCCCGGAGTGGGAGAGGATAAGCGGGGGAGAGAGAGAGAGAGAGGAGGGGGGAGGGG
The DNA here is from genome assembly GCF_042767895.1 of Penaeus vannamei. NCBI lineage: Eukaryota > Metazoa > Arthropoda > Malacostraca > Decapoda > Penaeidae > Penaeus > Penaeus vannamei. The sequence continues at coordinate 6,002,593 of NC_091568.1, forward strand.
AGGGGGGGGTTGTGTTGGGTTGGGAAAGGAATGGTATCGGTTGGGACATTTCAGCTGAATAATAAAATACGTCTTGAGTTATGGCTGAGGTGGAGGGTCTCGCTTTGTGTGTGTGTGTGTGTGTGTGTGTGTGTGTGTGTGTGTGTGTGTTAGAGGTCGCTTACCCCGTTCGCTTCACACTCTGTTCAAGCTTTGTTCTGCGGGTTCAGTGTGTACTAAACGTGAGGACGAATTGCCGTATCGCAGCACACGTACTCATTAACGGGTTATCGATCTTGCTTATTAATGTTTGTGTGTGTGTGTGTGTGTGTGTGTGTGTGTGTGTGTGTGTGTGTGTGTGTGTGTGTGCGCGTGTGGCGTTCATTTATATAAAGGTGCGATGCGTGTGTGTATTTGTGTGTACATATATGCACTGTGCGCTTACGTGCCCTCGCTGTCTCCCATGTGTGATGCGTTTTCGAGGCTTTAAACCCACCTGGAGACGAGGTCCGTCCGCTTGCAGGTGTCTTCACCTTGGCCGATGACGTCAGTAGTTGTTATGCAGTCCTGGCGCTGCCTCACGCCCTCCTCCTCGCTCGCCACGTCCATGCAGCAGCCCGCCGCTCCTCCGCCGAGACAGGAGCTGAGCAGGAATTTAATTAAAGCGTAGAATTACATGCAAACATTTACGTAAATCCGCCAGCAGTCTGTTACAGTGCTGGGCGTCCGACACTCGATAATGGCAAGAGGGATTTCGGAAAGAAATGGCCGGCGGGCGGGCGTGGTAGACGAGTGTGTGGGCTGATCCTGTGCTAGGTGAGCGTTGCGTGGGTCGGTGTAGTAGAACGTACAAATGGGAATAAGTTTACAACGTCAAGAGTTTGAGTTGAGGCGCTTAATGCAATTCCGACGAAGACCTCATTGATACGTGGCGGTCAATCTATTCCGCTGTGAAGTTATTCTCAGCCATACCTTTGAACTTTACCCAAAGTGAAATTTGTAGGTCTGTGTAAAGTATTGTTTTCCTTTTTTTTCTTTTTTCTTTTTTTGACAGGTAGAATGCGCATGAGGTTGATTAGGACACCTTAGTACCTTAGTGAAGCAGGGCGTCACGCTCGCTTGACTGGAACTATAGCCCTTACGTCACTGTAAAAGGGTGTGTAGGCCTACCGTGGGTGATTATAGTCTCGGTTTATAGGCTGCGTCAGTTTGGTTATTGTTTTTCTTTCTCTTTTAGCGAGTAGTATTATCACGTGATAAAAAAAAAGTTTAATTTGATGTGGTTGAATGGAAGTCGTTTGAATCGAGATCTCCAAAGTCTTCAAAGACGTGACTCGATTTTTCTTTCTCTCTTTCTCTTTCTCCTTCTCTCTCTCTCTCTCTCTCTCTCTCTCTCTCTCTCTCTCTCTCTCTCTCTCTCTCTCTCTCTCTCTCTCTCTCTCTCTCTCTCTCTCTCTCTTTCCTTCTTTCCGTGATTCCCTTTATCTTAATTTTCCCAACCGAGATATTTTCTTGTGATTAGACCCAGACTCTCTCTTTTTTCTCTCATACGGGCCAGGGTTCTTTAATTACCCTGCCATTATTAACGACCCGGAACATAATTAGGGCATTATTATCTGAAAGCTGCTGGCCGTGACGCAGACTGGGTAATGGAGCTGGTTATTTACATATACGTATATATATATATATATATATATATATATATATATATATATATATATATATATGTGTGTGTGTGTGTGTGTGTGTGTGTGTGTGTGTGTGTATGTGTGTGTGTGTGTGTGTGTGTGCGTGTTTATATATGTATATATGTTTATATATGTATATATATATATGTATATGTAAATATGTATGTTTGTATATGTATATATATAAACATATATTTATATATATACATATATCTGCATATGTCTCCATCTTATGCATGTATGTTTATATATACACACTTATCTATCTATCTATCTATCTATCTATATATATATATATATATATATATATATATATATATACATATATATATGTATGTATGTGTGTGTGTGTGTGTGTGTGTGTGTGTGTGTGTGTGTGTGTGTGTGTGTGTGTGTGTGTGTGTGTATGTGTGTGTGTGTACTTTATTTATCTATATATTCCCTCCAGTACACGCACCCATTGTGTATCAGAGGAAATTGCGTCTCCCACAAACCCAAGGTTCCGCCTTTCCACATAAGGCTGTCATACTCCATATAAATAGTATCTATACTTATTTCTGCTCTCCTTCCCTTCCACTCCCTTCCCGTCCCACAGTTCATACCCACTCCTATACCCACATTCGCACTTAAACTCTCGCCCACACCCACACCCACAGCCACTCTCCATATTTTCGCAGTCGATCTCTGTATCATCGGGGGGAGCGAGGGGGGGATAGGGAGTGGGAGGAGGGGGGGGGGGAGTCTGACTCGAGGACACTCAAGTTGGGTGATTCTGACGGACATCCTTGAGGTGGATGGATGGATGGATGGATGGGCGGCGGGTGGCTAGTCCTCGGAGGATCATGAGGATTGAGGGATGGTTGTGGGTCGACCGAGGAAGGGAGGGGGGGGGGGGAGAGGGGTTGTTTGGCATGGGAGCGTGTTTGTTTTATTTGCGTTGGTGTGGGTGGTTTGGCTTTGTTGGACTCGGTTATTTATTCTTATTGATGTGTTTTATGTTTTGTTGTGGGGGTGGGGAGGGGGGGGGAGGGGGCTGTGGGGTTGATCATTTTGGAATACGAATGCGTGTGTGTGCATAGTTATTGTTTGTATATGGTATGGTATTTTTGTATGTGTATTTTTGGGTATATGTAAACGTATATAAGCGTGTGGTATGCGTGTATGCACACACGCACACACACACACACACACACACACACACACACACACACACACACACACACACACACACACACACACACACACACACACACACACACATACACACACATACACACATACACACACACACACACACACACACACACACACTCACACTCACACTCACACTCACACATTCATGTATTTGTACTTACGCCCTATATATATTAATGTAAGTATAAACGGATGCACGTGTGTGTGTGTGTGTATCCCCATCCCCGTCCGAGGAGGCGACTATACCTGGGGCCTAATTTGAATAAGGTGGCATTTCCAACAAGGTGCATTGACTTACATGTCCCAATTTAGTTCTTGCAAGGAGTGGCCGTGTTATCCTAATGCTGCGCCGCCGATTGGCCGAGGCGCTGCTTAGGGAGAGCTCGTGTTGGCGTCGTTTTGTTGTTGTTGTTGTTTTCGTTGTTGATTGAGTTGTTGTTTTTTTGTGTGTGTGGTTTGTGATTGTGTGAGTGGTGGTTGTGATGGAGGATGATTGCGGTGGGGGTGGTTGTTGTGATGAGGGTTGTTATGAGGAATATTATGACCGTGCGTGCACTGCGAATGGAATAAGTGATTTTGTTATCAATGTTGTTCTGATGTATTGTTATTTTTATCAGTTATTATTATTATTATTATTATTATTATTATTATTATTATTATTACTATCTTCATCATCATTATCATCATTATTTTATTACTGTTATTGTTAGCATTATTATTATGATTATTAGTATTGTTATTAGTATTATTATTATCATCATCATCATTATTACTATTGCAATCAGACGCACCAGCAGCACCAGCCTCTTTCAATCGTAGACCTATATCTCTTCATCTCTCTGCTCATCCCGTGTTTATCAAAGCCTGCCTCTATTTCTCTCGTTCGCCAAGAGATCACATAAAACGGACAAATATGAACTTTAATGGGCCCCTTTTCCAGAAACTCTCGGTCAGGTAGCAGGCAGGTAAATTGGGCATACCTTGTTATTACGTATATACATATTCTATCCATTACCTGAAAGGAAATAGGGGAGGAAGGGAATAATGGTCTGGAAAAGATTTTTTTTTTTTTTTTTTTTTTTTTTTTTTTTTTTTTTGTCGTCGGTTATTTTTCAATGCTATTTTTTGTTGTTGTTGATAAAGGAGAGGGAGTTTTGGGACATATTCTAAGGAGTTTTGGAAATCTATAATGATGTTTGAGAGCTTCTTGAAAGACATTTTGGAATTTTATGTCCCACCGGCGTGTTTTTTTGTCCAACAGGGAGATTTATTTGGGATTTTTGTCCTTTGAAGTGAGATATTGTGTATTTTTTTCCATTGAAATGTCTTAGCTTTATATCATCATAGTTTTAAATGTAGGCCTGTATACTTAGTTTTATATGTAGGCCTACACACTTTAAAAAATATTTTATATTGTGGAAACGGTATTTTTTACTTATTGTCATACCATTAAACCATTTCTGTCGTGATGATGGCAAGTTATATTCATTCTATGCGTTTCCTTTTAGAAATTCTGATAAATATGAACGTCATCTTCATTTCTCTCCGTTTTTTGGAGGCAAAAGTATTATGAGTCTGGAGACCCTGCATTATACCTTCGTGGAATATGTTGGCTTCATCCACGTTAAATCCTCTTTCATATTTCCAACGTAGGAAGGAGAAGGGTTAAAGGGAGGGGGGAGGGGGAGGGGGGATAGGAGAAGGAAGGAAGAACGAGGGTGGGTTGAGAGGGAAGAGTGAAGAGGAGGGCAGAGAGGGGGAGGTAAGGAAAGAGTGGGGAGGGGGGAGGGGGAGAGGGACGGATAAAGAAGGAGGGGGCAGAGAGGGGGGAGGTAAGGAAATAGTGGGCTGGGTTGAGAGGGAAGGGTAAAGAAAGGGTGGGCAGGAAGGGAAAGGAGAGGAAAGGGCAGATAGGGTTGAGAGGGAAGGGTGAAGAGGTGGACAGTGAGGGCTTAGGGTGGGGTCGATGAATGGATGGGGAGGGAAGGAAAAGTGGTAAATGAACGGGAGAGGTTGGCTGAGGGAGGAGGGCGAAGAAAGGGTGGGCTGAGAGAGGAAGCCCAAGAAAGGGTGGGCTGAGAGAGTAAGCCCCCAAAAGGGATGGGCTGAAAGAGGAGGCCCAAAAAAAGGGTGGGCTGAGAGAGGAAGCCCAAGAAAGGGTGGGCTGAGAGAGGAAAGCGGAGAAAGGGTGGGCTGAGAGAGGAAGCCCAAGAAAGGGTGGGCTGAGAGAGGAAAGCGGAGAAAGGGTGGGCTGAGAGAGGAAGCCCAAGAAAGGGTGGGCTGAGAGAGGAAAGCGGAGAAAGGGTGGGCTGAGAGAGTAAGCCCAAAAAAGGTGGGCTGAAAGAGGAGGCCCAAAAAAGGGTGGGCTGAAAGAGGAGGCCCAAAAAGAGTGGGCTGAGAGAAAGGCCCAAGAAAGGGTGGACTGAGAGTGGAGGCCCAAGAAAGGGTGGGCAATGAGAGGAGGCCCAAAAAAGGGTGGGCTGAGAGAGGAAAGCGGAGAAAGGGTGGGCTGAGAGAGTAAGCCCCCCAAAAGGGATGGGCTGAGAGAGGAGGCCCAAAAAGGGTGGGCTGAGAGAAAGGCCCAAGAAACGCTGGACTGAGAGTGGAGGCCCAAGAAAGGGTGGGCAGAGAGAGGAGGCCCAAAAAAGGGCGGGCTGAGAGAGGAAGGCGGAGAAAGGATATGCTGGAGCGTGCAAGGAGCGAGGCTGGTTTAGCGAGGCTGCTCCTCCGGGGGAACACACCCACGACTTAACCTGATAACGTACGCTCATTACAGCTGGCTTTAGCATATTACCACACAAGTGCCCTGGAGCGGCCTGGCAGGATGCTACGTATGTCCCTGGGATGGAGGGGCGGGAAGGGGAGGGAGGGGGAGGAGGGAAAAGGGGGAAGGGAGGGGAGGACGCGGAGGAGGGAGAGAGTGAATCTGAGGGAAAGGGGGGAAGGGAGGGGAGGATGGAGAGATGGAAACTGAGTGGGAGGAGGTGGAGGGGGGGGGAAGGGAGGGGAGGACGCGGAGGAGGAGGGGAAGAAAGCACCGAGGAGAACAGGATAGATGCGACAGGGGGTAGATGCAACTACAAAGGAAAGGGGAGAGAGAGAGAGAGAGAGAAAGAAAGAAATAAAGAAAGAGAGGGAGCAAAGGGAAAGAACAGATTGAGAGACAGACAGACAGGCAGACACAGGCAACCAGACGATCCGAGACAAGACGAGGCGACACCCAATCTACAAAGATTAAGAACGACGCGCGGGCGAATTTTCCTCGTCTATGGCAGCTCGTAAAGCCTGGGGTCAGACGTCGTTTGGGGCGCCTCAGGCCCCATTTTCGCCACAGAGTCGGTTTGCCTGTTGTTGCATCTGCAGTCGGCCGGGCAAGATGTGTCACGCCCGCCTCCGGATCCGTCGGAAATGCCCGGCGGGAGGGAGGTCCCGCGGGCGTGTGAATGTTCTTGGCTCGGGTTGGCTGAGGGTCGCGGCGGAGTGTCGGGGTCATGGAGGAGTAACTCCGGTATTATCCCGGCTCGGTGATATTCGGGGGAGGGGGGAGGGGTAGGAGGGGCGGTGGATGGGAGGGGGATGAAGGGAGGGTAGGAGGAGTAGGGGTATTAAGGGGGAGGGGGTTTTAATGTTGAGAATGAAGGGTTTGGAAAGGAAAGGGAAAGGTGAAAGGGGTTTGGGGTTGAGAGGTGCAGATAGG
>NC_091568.1:6014150-6024150 GCF_042767895.1 Penaeus vannamei
TAAAGAAATACTCCGTCTTGTAAAACTGTTATTTTTGCCATTATTCTCAAATTTATTAACCGGTCTTTGGCGAACGATGGCGTATCCGTTAGTTACATGTATTTTCTTGGTTTTGTCTTTGTAACGGAGACTAAAATGATGTATAAGTGACATTAATTCTTTTATTAGCCGCTTGTCATAGATCTTGGGGAGGTGAGGGTGAGGGGGAAGGGGGAGAGGAGGGAGGGAGGAGGTAGAGAGGGAGAGAGAAATTAATTTAGGAGGGGAGGGTTCTCTTTCTCCATTTCTATCTTCTCTCTCTCTCTCTCTCTCTCTCTCTCTCTCTCTCTCTCTCTCTCTCTCTCTCTCTCTCTCTCTCTCTCTCTCTCTCTCTCTCTCTTTCTCTCTCTCTCTCTCTCTCTCTCTCTCTCTCTCTCTCTCTCTCTCTCTCTCTCTCTCTCTCTCTCTCTCTCTCTCTCTCTCCCCTCCCTCTCGCTCTCTCTCCTCCCCATATCCCTCTCTCTCTCTCTCCCCCCCTCCCTCTCTCTCTCTCTCCCCCCCTCCCTCTCTCTTCCTCCCCCTCCCCCTCCCCCTCCCTCCCCAGTCTCCCCCTCCCCTATCTCTTTCTTTTTCTCTCAGCAACTCACTTGCATTTTACTGTTATATTTTTTGTATTTTTATGACATCTGTATGAATTTTTAACCATTTTTTTCTTTTACAGGGTGATGATTCAGCAGTGATGACTTTGTGAAGGAAAGAGTGAAAAAAAAAGATAAATAAACAAACAAATGCACAAGACAAGGAAAGAAAAGGAAAAGAAGTGAGTGATTGAAGTGGGGCTAGAAAAAAAAAATCTTGCTTATTAAAAAATAAATAAATTGTGTGTAACCCAAAGAAAAATTACAACTGTCGATGGAATGTATGATCATAAAATTGTGTAAAAAAATATATATTCGTGATCTTACGGCACTTCAAGCCTACATGAAGCACCGGAAAGATATTTTAAATTTTTAGCCCTGCTTTCGCTGTCTCTCGGTCTTTGGTCAAACCAGTGAAGAAAATTCAAAGAGAAGAATAGAGAGAGCAACACTATATTTTTTGTTTTCCTTTTTTGAAATAGTCTAGCGGGAAATCGGATTCTAGTTGGAAATAAAAAAGAAAGAGAAAAAAAATAGTTGGTCACGGTGCGACGCATGAAATCCAATTAATAAGATTGGGATTAGGAGGCAAAGGCAGCTGGATTCGAGCAGAGTCCCCCCCTCCCCCCCATCGAGAGCGGGTATTCGTCCTCCCAACAGCTGTTCTCGCGTCAACGGAGCGTGAGGCCGAGACAGTGAATTATTACCGACCCGAAGCTTCGAACCACCGAACCACCACCCTCCCTACCTCCCTTTTCCTGTCCCTTATTTTGATCCAGTTTTTATTGTATTCCTCGATTGAGGGTTTGTGATTGTCTCCTCCCCCCCTTTCCCCTCCCCTCGATCGGCCTACACCTCGGAGCTTCGTCGTCGTCGTCGTCGTCGTCACCGCCTCTTCCCAAGTTCATCCTCGTCGTCTTTTTCGTCGTTTCATTATGGTGAGTTGAATTTGATTATTTATTTTTATTATAATTCATTTATCTTAGTTATATATATGATATATATATATATGTATATATGCATATATATATATTTGTATATATGCATATATATATATTTGTATTTATGCATGTATATATATTTGTATATATGCATATATATATATTTGTATATATATAGACATATATAATTATGTATATAAATTATATATGTATGTATATAGATGTATGTAGGCGTGTGAATGTATGTATTATGATATGCTATGTTCATTAGATTCACGGAGGAGTTACTTGGTTTTTATTTCTCCTTATCATTCTGAATCATTCGTTATAAGCCGAATCATCTATATAGCGTATTCTAGGAATAGATACACTCCCATGTCCCTATGAATCCCCCCACTCTTACTCCCACATCCGACACCCACAGCCCCACTCTACCCGCACCACCCCACCCCCTACAGCCCCTCCTTCACAGACCCCACCCTCCTACAGCGCCTCCTTCACAGACCCCCACCCCCAACAACCCCTCCACAGACCCCCACCCCTACAGCCCCTCCTTAGACCCCCTCCCCCCTACAGCCCCTCCTTCACAGACCCCACTCCTACAGTCCCTCCTTCACAGATCCACACCCTCCCCCTACAGCCCCTCCTACAGCTCCTCCATAGACCCCCCTACAGCCCCTCCGGCAGCCCCTCCCGAGGCCCTCAGGAAGCCAAACCCCAAGCGGCGACTCGCAGGCCTCCCGAGCGCCCGCCGAGGTGCGACGGGAGGCAGATTCCGCGATTCGATGGCCGTGTTTTTGTTCGTGTCTCGGCGGCGAGTGTGGCGGCGGCGGCGGCGGTCCAGGGAGGTGGTCCCGGCCCGCCCCTGAGGCTTTTCGGTCCCTGAGCCCTGAGATCCCTACGGTCGGATGGCTGCGAGGGAGATGTGCCGGCCCCGATAACGCCGGGCTTTAAATCGGGCGGGGAGAGGCATTTAAAGAGGGGATTAAGATGTGTTTTACAATGGGTCGGGCTCTTGGCTCGGTGCATGTCGGGAGGCTGTGGCGCGCCTCCTTCTTTCTCTGTCTGTCTCTGTCTCTCTCGCTCTTTCTTTCTCTCTCTCTTTTTCTTTTTCTTTTTCTTTCTTTCTCTCTCTTTCTTTCTCTCTGTCTCTCTGTCTCTCTGTCTCTCTCTCTCTCTCTCTCTCTCTCTCTCTCTCTCTCTCTCTCTCTCTCTCTCTCTCTCTCTCTCTCTCTCTCTCTCTCTCTCTCTCTCTCTCTCTCTCTCTCTCTCTGCTCTCTCTCTCTCTCTCTCTCTCTCTCTCCCCCTCTCCCTCTCCCTCTCCCTCTCCCTCTCCCTCTCCATCTCCCTCTCCCTCTCCCTCTCCCTCTCCCTCTCTTTCCCTCGCCCTCTCTCTCTCTCGCTCTCTACTTTGGTATCATTTATGATTATCTTCAATTTTAAATTCATCCATATTGCCATCTTTTCATCTATTGTTAATACACCGAACTATCAAGTCTATCTATCGACATATCTATCTATCTGATCCCTTTTCGATTACAAATAACGGTACCTATTTTTTTTTCTTTCTTTCAATCTCTCCTCAGATGAATTTATTTAATCCCGGAGCCAAGATTTAACCGACGATCAACCGGGTCCCTCAATTACAGCATTTTTTCCCCCCCGAGGCGATCGATTGCGCCCGAATGCAAACCGCCCGAGGATGAGGAAGAGGAAGAGGTATTTATTCATCCTAACGGGACTCGTTGCAAAAGGGAGGATGGGGAGGATGGGGGTGATGGTGGGAATGGATGCAGGAGGAAGAAGGGGGTGTGTGAGGTGGGGGGAGAGGTTGGGGTGTGGATAAGGGGATGAGGGGGATGGGGGGAGAGGTGGGGGTAAGGGGGTAGGTGGAAAGGGGATGATGGGGGAGAGGTGGGGGGGTAAAGAGGTTGGGGGAAGAGGTGGAGGGTAAGGGGATGAGGGGGAAGAGGTGGGGGAGAGGTAAGGGAATTGGTGGAAGGGGGAGGGGTAGAGAGGTTGGGGCATGGGGAGAAGGTTGTTTTTTTGTCCGGGACGACCTCTAAGGGGAGGGGGAGGGGAGGAGAGTCGTTCTTGCTAGTCGTTTGGGAGGGGTCGTGAAAAGAGCAGGGGGGGAGGGCACTGGTGGGTAGATATTTTAATGGCTGTTAGATCGGTAGGTGTCGATAGAATTTTATTGCGTGTTTGGGGGGTAAGTAGAGGGGGGGAGGAATGCTAATTTTATGTAGATTTCCGTTTTTATGACCGATAGATAGGCCTGTGGATAAAGCGTTAAAGAGAAGTCTATATATAAACCGGTGTGCTTGTAAGTAGTTAGGTGGATAAACCGGGAAATAATTAATAGGAGTAACAGTTTTTTTGTGCGTGAGTATGATGCTGCATCTCCGTTTGTGCGTGCGTGCATGTGTTTGCCGCGTCTCCATATGTGCGTGCGTGCGTGTGTTTTCCGCGTCTCCATTTGTGCGTGCGTGCGTGTGTTTGCTGCGTCTCCGTTTGTGCGTGCGTGCGTGTGTTTGCTGCGTCTCCGTTTGTGCGTGCGTGCGTGTGTTTGCCGCGTCTCCGTTTGTGCGTGCGTGCGTGTGTTTGCCGTGTCTCCATTTGTGCGTGCGTGTGTATGTTTGTTCGTGATTAATATGCATGACTCAGGCAGGAGCGGAGGTGCCGAGAGGGACTCGAGGTCAGGACGGCAGTCACAGAGCAGTTAGTCGGTAGTCTTTCGCATGATAATAGAGGCACGCAAGACCTTATCGAGAAATCAGTACACGGATAACAGAGGGAACCAAATAGCAGTGGGAAAACGGTATATTGATAACCCAGGGAACCAAAACCGTATAAAATAAAGGTACACTGATAACAGAGGGAACCAAAGACCGTGTCAAAAGGTACATTGATAACAGAGGGAACAAAAGACCGTATAAAATTAAGATACATTGATAACAGAGGGAACCAAAGACCGTATCAAAAAAAAGGTACACTGATAACAGAAGGAACCCAAAACCACATCAAGAAAAAACGGCACACCGATAACAGAGTTAAACCCCCAAAATCGCATCGAGAAAACGGATACACTGATAACAGAAGAGTTTATACTGCAGGTGACTCGTGCGATAAAAGAGAGAGGCCCCAAAAGAGAACACTGCATTCAGAATAATCAAACGGGGAGAGCAGGGCATTGGCGGCCGATAACAGTCCTGTTGGTAATCACAACACGGGGGAGTTGGGAGGGCCGTGAGATGATTCTTGTGTCTCGGCGGGGTGGGGGTGGGGGTGCTTTTGCTGTGGGAGGGGTGGGGTGGGGTATCCGGGGGGTTCTGGGTGGGTGGGGGTGGAGGTTTGGAGAGGGAGAGAAAGAGGGAGTGATGGAGGGGGGAGGGAGAGAGAGAGTGGAGGGAGACGGAGAAGTAGTGTGTGTGTGTTTGTGTGTTTGAGTGTATGAGTGTTTGGGAGTGAATGAGTGAGAGAGAGAGAGAGAGAGAGAGAGAGAGAGAGAGAGAGAGAGAGAGAGAGAGAGAGAGAGAGAGAGAGAGAGAGAGAGAGAGAGAGAAAGAAAGAGAAAGAAAGAGAAAGAGAAAGAAAGAATAGTCAGGGAAGAAGAAAGGACAAGAGAGAGGAACGTGAACAATGGTCAGTCTGCAAGAAATGTTAGGAGAGTAAGAGAGTGCGAGACTAAGTGATAAAAGCCAACAGTATAAACATAAACACAAAGCGTGAGGGGATGAAGGAGCGAGAGAGAGCGCGCAACGAAGAAAGGAAGAGAGGGAATGACAGATAATTCGGGCTAACAGAGAAGGTGCGGGGAGCGGCGAGGCAGCGAGGGTGGCCGGGCGGGCGGCGGGGCGGGCGTGGGGCCTGGGGAGAGGAGGGGGGCGTGGAGGGGCGGGCGAGGGGATTGCGCTGACCCGACACGTCATCACGCATCATTACGGGGGATGTTGCTTGCCGTGTCTCGAGGCAGTGTGACCGGCCCTCTCTCCCTCCCTCTCCTCCGCCCCCCCCAGTCGTCCTCCCTCCCCTTCTCCAAGCCACTTCATCGCATGCTAATGTCTTTGTGTCGGGCCCCCCACCTCCTCCTCCTCCCCTGATCCGGGACTCGCGCGAAAAGGAGCTCCCTCGTGGCCCTCCCCCTTCGAAAGGTGCGCGCAGGAGGCAGACCGACGGCAAAAATCGGTCTTAATCGGTCTCTTTTTTAAGTCCCTCGTCGCTGTCGGCGTGCGAGGCGACGATTGGCCGCCTGGAACGTGACCCTTTGACCTTGCGGGGCGCATTGGAGCACACTTCCGGGTTGGGCTGCAGTGGTGCAGGAGAGCGCCCTCGACACCTTGCAACAACTCAGCTTATGTCTTGCTGTTGGCCGTGTTCCTTGGGTGGAGGAGAGAAAACACAAAGGAAAAGGGACGAGAGGAAGAGGAAGAACGGAGAGAAAGAGGAGGGAAAGGAGAAAGGCGAAGAAGGATAATAGCGGAGAATCGGAATTACGGAAGGAATTCACATTAAAATCAGGAGGACGGTGGGGCGGGAGGCGATGGAGGGGAGACATAAAATCAAAGATCTGAAGGGTGAAGGGAATCGCGGAGGGGGAAGAGAGGGAGAGCCGGAGACAGAGAGAGAGAGTGAATGAGTGAGTGAGAGGGTGAGAGACGCAGAAATGGGTTTACATAAGATGAGGGGAATCAGCAAGAATGATCAAATTGACGCGCGAGAGAAGGAGAAAGAGAGAGAGAGAGGGGGAGAGAGAAGGAGGATAAGTCAAGTGTTTAAAAGCAAAACAAAGGTAATGATATTTTTATTTACATTTTTGCGTGCGTGCATCATGTCCTCTTTTGTTCAATTTGTTTCTCCTTCGCGCTCGGATTAGGCCAGGCTCAGGTACAGTGACTCAGGGTTCTTTGCCTCCCTTCCCTTCCCTCCCTGGCACTTGGGAGCGGAGGGGGAAGGGGGAGGGGATAGAAGGGGTAGAGGGTAGGAGGGGAATGGTGGGGGGGATGAGGGTAGGCGAGGGAGATTGAAGGAAGGAGGAGAATAGTAGGAATGAGAGAGGAGACGATTGGAAGAGGAGTGAAGGGGATCCCTGCTTGGCACTTGGGAGGGGAGGTGTGAGGGGGGGACAGAAGGGGTAGAGAGTTGGAGGGGAATGGGGGGGGGGTGAGGGTAGGCGAGGGAGATTGAGGGATGGAGGAGAATAGTAGGAATGGGAGAGGAGACGATGGGAATAGGAGTGAGGGGAGAAAGTGAATAAAAGACGGGATGCTGAACCATGGATTAGAGGGATTCAGGTCGGAATAGGGATAGGCTAGACCTTGGGATAGTTTAGGATAGGATTCAGTCGGGTAGGATGAAGAAGGGTCGCTAGGCTATGGTAACAAAGGTTAGCTTACGACGGCTTAGGTGAGGATAGGATGGGATGAAAGACGTTTAGGCTAAGGTTTCACAGGATAGGCTAGGTTAGTTTAGCCACAGACAGACAAACAATAGGCTGGAGTGTTTGATTTAAGAAAAAAACACGAATTTGAGAAAATTAGAACTTGACTGAATGAGAAAGTAAATGGTAATGAAAGACCAGTAAAAAAAAAACTTGTAGAGGGCACAGAAGAATAGGAATAGAAATAAGAAGAGTTTTTTAGAGCACCGTTCGCGTAAGATGTACAGTACATGATACTGACCTTAAAACTTAATGGGAAGGAAGTGGTTAACCGACCTTAGTAGAAGGAGGAAGAGAAGGGAAATCCAATCGTAAGAGCCGGAGATAGGACCGTACCTGACCTTTGGAAGAAATGCAGTTTATAACTGACCCCCGAGGCGAGAGGGAGAGGAGGGTCCGTCAACACAGCGGAAATCAGAAGGGGGAATGATCGTCATCTGACCTCACGCGAACCAAGTTGGGAGACATAAATTACTTATTTGATTGGGCGTAGATGTAAAAAAAAAAAAATGACCTTCCAGCCACTGGTCATTTACACGAGGCAAGAGTGACTCAGGACGACTGGCGTGACGCGGGAAAATGCAGCAAGGCGGTGTTGACCCAGTAAAGGCTCCGGCGCCACGTGGTGTACTGCGCAGGGAAGACAAAGTTCTTTTTCTGTTAATCAGCTGATTTTTTGTTTGATTGGGGTGGGGTTGAATATATGTATATTTTTTCTGTAGTGAGCCGATTTTTTTATGTTTGATTGGGAGATATTAGCATTTTTTTCTTTGTTGAATGTTTTTTTTGTGTTAGATGGGGATAGTTTTGCATATATATATATATATTTTTTTTTTTAATGAGCCGATTTTTTTTGGTGTTTGATTGGTATATTCTGTTGATTATATATATTTATTTCGTTAATGAGCCGATTGTTTATGTTTGACTGAGATATTTTTGAATCTGTATTTATTTATATCTTTAACAAGTCGATTTTTTTAAATTGTGATATGTTCTTTTTCCCCTCTTTTTGTATTGTTTTCTTAATAGTTTTTTTTGTTGTTGTTGTTATCATAGTGGGATGCATGTTTAATTGAGTGGAATATGAACAGACAGCCCGATAGACAGTCAAACAGGCAGAGAGCTATTGAGTCAGTCGAGATGCCAATTTATCCGAAGAGTCAGTATTTCAGCGTGCCACTCCGCCGCTCAGTCTGTCAGTCGGCCTGCTGATCAACAAGGATGAAAAAGTACGGAGAGTGTTGCAGTGTAGGATAGGGATAGGGAAGGGGAAAGGGGAAGGGGGAAGGAAAAGAAGGGTAAAGGAGAGGGAAATTGAAAGGAGAAAGAGGAATGAGAAAGTAGGTAGTGTAGGATAGGGGTAGGGGAGGCGAATGGGGAGGAAAAGAAAGGGGAATTGAAAGGAGAAAGAGGAATGATAAAGTACGTAGTGTAGGATAGGGATAGGGGAGACGAATGGGGAGGGAAAAGAAAGGGAAATTGAAAGGAGGAAGAGGACAGAAGGTAAAATGTATGTAATTGCTGAAGCTTGTAGCTGCCAGGTCTCGCCGGAATGGTTGCAACTTATCGTGGACGCAATAAACTCCTTTTTGTTTCAGTTTAAGGCTCCATTTAGGGGGATGAACACAGGGCAAGGAGTGGATTTTGGTGTCTCGGGGTAATTATACGCTGCGATATCCGAGTGGGCGAGCGGGCACACAAACGCACGTAAGGACTTCCTCATCCGTGCGTGCGGATAAGTAGATAAACGCCCAAGCACGCACGCACGCATGCACGCTCACGCACGCACGCATGCACACACACACACACACACACACACACGCACACACACACACACGCACGCACACACACACACACACGCACACGCACACGCACACACACGCGCGTGCGCGCGCGTACACGCATGCAAAACGTAAACATAGCCACACGTTTTCTTTAGAGACAAATACACACCATCCAGATCACTCGTATCTCGCTACTAAACTCAAGAAAAGCGACAAATAAAGAATGAAAAAAGTAAGACAGTCTCTCTCAGCAAGAAGGACTTGTCTCTCGTCGGGGCACAATACAAACAGCAACGCATAAGACCAGATACCCCAGCGGCTCAGGGAAGGGTCGGGTCCAGGAGGTTGCGGCGCAGGATCGGAAGCAACATCTCTGCAACATGTCATGACACGGGTTTGGGTCATGTGTCAAGGCTAGGGTCTTCCAGGGGTGAAGAGTGTGAGAAGAAGGGTTGATTACGCGTTCCCAGGGTTTGATAAGTTCTTGATTATAATTGGCGGCGAAGGACTTCTTGGTACGTTGTCTCAAGGTTAATTTTCAATTTCCTTTTGGTTTTTGTTTGTTTGTTTCTGTTTTTTATTTTTATCTTGCCCGTTGTGTTTTATTCTTTTTAGTTTTCTTTTGTTTTGATTTTTCTTGTGTGTTTCTTTTTCTTGATTTTTACATCTTCCTTTTTTTCTTTTGCCTCTTCTTTTGATTCTTCTTTCTTCTTCTTCTTCTTCCTCTTCTCTTCTCTTTCTCATCTTCCTTTCTTCTTCTCCTCCTCCTCATCCTTCTCTTTCCTCCTTCTCTCCTTCCTCCTCTGCTTCTTCTCCATCATCATCATCTTTCTCCTCTCGATTGCTTCTGATTTGACCTAATAGGAAACCATTTTCTATCTCATCACTGCCTTTTAGTCGATAATCCTTGACATTTCCAGTTGACTTTCGACCGTTCTGAGTGTTCAGTCCGTATTTATTTTTTTGCGGTGCGTGGTTGTGTTGCGTTGCGAAATTCGGCGTTTGAACTGCACTTCATTAACATCTATTTTGTTGGTGTGACGATTAAGGCTCATTTGTGTGCGTGTTTTTTTTTTTTTTTTTTTTTTTTTGTTTTTTTTTTTTTTGGGGGGGGGGTGGCGATGGCTTCAATATTAACGTTTATTTTGCTGGACACTTTTAGAATGTGTAAAATGCGGGGTTATTTATGTGGAATTTTAGATATTATGGTTGTGGAGT
>NC_091568.1:6034150-6036650 GCF_042767895.1 Penaeus vannamei
AAGGGACAAGCAGATAAACAGGATATCAGCTGGCAAATCAATCAGCTGGGACTCGGTCAAGCTGGAGGAAAAGTGACCGTGTTTTGCGCGTGTTTCGTTGTTGGTGTAGGTGTGTGTGTTGAGGCCGTGTCTGTGTAGTTGTTTGTGGTCCTGTGTATCTGTTTGTGGGGTCATGTTTGTGTATTTGTGTATCTGTTTGTTGTTTGTGTTCCTGTGTATCTGTTTGTGGGGTCATGTTTGTGTATTTGTGTATCTGTTTGTTGTTTGTGTTCCTGTGTATTTGTTTGTGGGGTCATGTTTGTGTATTTTTGCATCTGTTGTTTGTGTATTTTTGCATCTGTTGTTTGTGTTCCTGTGTATTTGTTTGTGGGGTCATGTTTGTGTATTTATGTATCTGTTTGTGTTCTGAGTGTAAGGATTGTTCGAGACTTTGGCATAAAGACGTCTTTTGTTTCCTTCAGTCCCCCCCCCTGCCTTTGGCTCGTTGTCTCGCCTCTTTATCACTGTCTTCAACAGTCTGTGTAGCCTACGTGATCTTATTCCTCTCGGCTCTATTCACTTTCCATATTTTTCTTCTGGTTTATTGTCTTATTTCCCTTTTTCCTGTTCACGTTTCATTGTTTTTTTCTTCTTGTTATTCTCTTTCCTTTCTTCCTGTATTCTTCCTATATCAGTTCTCTTTTTTTCTTGTCTTACGCTTCATTAACTTTTATGAAGTCTCATCATTATCTTTCACTTTATCTTAATGATTCATTGTTTCGTCCTCATGCTCGGCTTTCCCTTCCTCCCTTCTTCTCTTTTGTGTCCTTATCTTCACCTTCTTTTACTTTCATTTTTCTCCCTTTTTCCTCCATCCTGCGCCGTTCCTTTTATTTTTTCTCTCCTCCTTTTAAGCATCCATCCCACTCGCAGCGTCAGAAGAGAGAGAAAAAAGAAATGGAAAACTGTCAGAAGAAATCTATCGCTATCCTCCCTTGTCCCCCACCATTCCCTCCCTCCTCCCCCTCCACTCTACTCTCCTTCCCCGTACTACGTTTCCTCTCCATCCTCCCCTCCCCTTCCCTATTCCCTACATGTGTCCCACTCCTCGCCGCCCCCCTTTCCCTGCCTCCTCCCCTCCCCTCTCTCCACCTCCCTCCTCTCCCTTGCCCCCTTCCCCTCCCCTGTCTCCTCCCTCTCCCCACCTCCCCTCCCATCTCCCTCCCCTGCTTCCTCCCTCCTCCATCTCCCCCCTTCCCTCCCACCTCCCCTCCGATCTCCCTCCCCTGCCTCCTCCCTCCTCCCCTTTCCCCCTCCCCTTCCCCTTCCCCCATATCCCCCTCTCCCCCAGTGTCAAAGCTGCTTCTACTCCATCATCCTCGACATCAAAGCAAACACCACCTCACGCCCATCGCCAGGCGGAGTGAGTCCAGAACCGCAGCGGGGAGGAGGCGGTGAAAGGGGGAGGGTGAAGGGGGAGGGGGGGTGGAGGGTGAAAAGTAGAGGGTGGTGGTGGAGGGTGAAGGGGGGAGGGTGGTGGTGGAGGGTGAAGCGGGGAGGGTGGTGGTGGAGGGTGAAGGGGGGAGGGTGGTGGTGGAGGATGAAGGGGGAGGGTGGTGGTGGAGGGTGAAGGGAGGAGGGTGGTGGTGGAGGGTGAAGGGGGAGGGTGGTGGTGGAAGTGTAAATGGAGGGGAAACTGGATGGTGATGGTAGAGAGTGGTAGTGAAGGAGGGTGAAGAGTGGAGGGTGGTGGTGGATGGGTGGGTGGGTGGGTGGGGTGTAGGGGAGATGGGATGATGATAATGATGGTAATGATAAGGCCTAAAGTCAATAGAAATATAGCAATAGGATTTGTAATAAAGATACTAATATTAACAGTTAAGGTAATATTGCTTACAACAGTGGCCAACATGATGGTGATATAGTATAGTGATAATAAAATAACATCAGTTTTGAGGAAAATGATAACAATAACTGATAATGGTTATGATGATTATAATTTATATCAGTAACAGCAACGGATAAAGAAGGGGTGAGGTTGAATGCGAAGACACTCGCCTCTTCATCATGGTATCAACACGGATGTTCAGTCAGATACACATAGGCCTTGCTCGATCAGATGCACATAGGCCTATATTACAAAGAGACTTGCTCGCTCGAACTCAACAAGAACTAGTTTTCCTTGATCCGTCTTCGTCATCCCCCGATTCTGCGAAAGAGGGAGATAGTGAGAGAAAGAAAAGGAGAGATGGGGGATAAGTAAAGAGAGAGAGATGGAAAGGGTAATGTTGAAATAAATACAGAATGAGAGAGGAATAGAAGGCGTAGGAGAAATAAGAGTGAAAAGGTGAAGAATAGGTAAGAAAGGGAGAACGAATAGATAGACATGAAATAAGGCGTGTGGAAGGGAAGAGATGATGGAGGAAGGGAGAGAAAGAGATTGATAGAAAAGGAGAGACGAGATAGTAACACAGGGAAATGAAACCAGAAATAAGAGATGCAACGATAGGCGGAGGACTAC
>NC_091568.1:6044150-6049150 GCF_042767895.1 Penaeus vannamei
TCCCCTTTCTATCTCTCCTTGCGGCGCTCCCTCCCTCCTTCATTCCCTCCCTCCCTCCCTTCCTCCTTCCCCCCCTCACGTACTCACTCACTAACTCACTCACTCACTCACTCACTCACTCACTCACTCACTCACTCACTCACTCACTCACTCACTCACTCACTCACTCATTCACTCACCCACTCACTCCCTCCCTCCCTCCCTCCCTCCCTCCCTCCCTCCCTCCCTCCCAGCCTTATTGCCTTGTTTATATGTATATATATATATATATATATATATATATATATATATATATATATATATATATATATATATATACTTAATTGCATGCTTGATTGTGGCTCTCAGATATTAGGGAATAAAACTTTATTTTGATAGTTTTTTTCATTTTTCACTCAACAATAGAAAGTAAAAAAGAAAAAAAAAATCGGTAAATGTTTGCATGCGTTAGGAAAAATAATATTGTCTGTTTTTTCACTTTTCACTCCACAAAAGAAATGTTTGCATGCGTTAGGAATAAAAATTTGTTTTGTCTAGTTTTTTTTTTCATATTTCACTCCACAGAAGAAAGTAAAAGAAAGTAAAAAATAAGAGAGAGAAAATCCGGTAAATGTTTGCATGTGGATCCGGCGGCTATGTGGCCCGTTGACCTGTGTATCCGTGTTTGTATTAGCTTAGTTGTGTTGATCTTGGCGTGTTGGTGTTTTGGGGAATGGATGTGGAATGTTCTACCTCTTTTCTTTACCCTTTTTGGGATATATATCTTTTTTAGTTTTTCTCTGTCTGGCTCTTGTTTTTTTTATTGTTTTGTTTTTACTCGCTTTGTCTGGTTGTGTGTGTTTTTATCTTTCTCTCTCTCTCTCTCTCTCTCTCTCTCTCTCTCTCTCTCTCTATCTCTCTATCTCTCTTTCTCTCTCTCTCTCTCTCTCTCTCTCTCTCTCTCTCTCTCTCTCTCACTCACTCACTCACTTTCACTTATTGTCTCTTATTCCCATTCTCTTTCTGTCTCTCTCCCTTTCATCCCTCCATATTTTACTCCCTCCCCTCCTCCCTCTCTTGTTTCCTCACTCACTCGCTTCTTCCGCCTCTTCATTCCCTTCCTTCCTCCCTCTTTTTTCCCTCTCTTTCCCTTCCACCTGTCTCCCTTCCCCTCCTCCCTCTTCCCTCCCTCTTCCCTTCTCTCCCTCTCCGTTACCCTTCCGTGTTTGTTTACGGTTTCGCTTCGTTTGTTATCCTTTCACTCAAGTTTGTTTCCCTCCTTTCCAATAGATCACTATTTATAGCCCCATCCGCCATGAATTCCATCACTATTTTAAGCGACGACGGAGTACCTAACCTACCTGCATGACATGAGTTATTCGATGAAAATGCATGAAAGGACTGAACCCATGGCGCGGTGTCTGCCTGCGGTGGTCGCCAGTACACTCCAGTTCTTTTCAGTGGCTCATGTTTACCGTTCTGTCGTGCTTGCGAGGTATCTGCTTCTCGGGGTTTTGAAATGGGAAAATGTGCGGTTCGTCTACTTGCTTTGTTTACATCCGTGACGTCACAAAAGCGCCGGATTCGCCCGCATCTGCCCGGATGCCGTTCGCGAGAGTGAGTAGATGCGCGGTCGGTTGAGGGTGGATTTTTTTTCTTTTCTTAGTTTTATTTTTGTCTTTAAAAAAATTTTGCGATTTTTTGTGTGGACCCGTGTCGTCGAGGTATAAAATCTGTGTTCGGTGTTTTTTTTTTTTTTTTTTTTTTTCGTTTTTGCTCGCTCTCCTCTCTCTTTCTTTCTCTTTCTCTCTTTCTCTCTTTCTATCTTTCTCTCTTTCTCTCTCCTTCTCTCTGTTTCCCTCTCTCCTCTCTATCTCACCCTCCCCCCATTCTTCTCCCTTTACCTCCTGGCCTCCTTACATTCTAGCCTCCCTCCTTCCCTCCCTCCTCGCTATCTTCTCCTCCCTTCCTCGCTCTTTACCTCCTGGCCTCCTTCCTTTCTAGCCTCCCTCCTTCCTTCCCTCCCTCCCTCCCTCCCTTACTTCATCTCCCTCCATTCTCCCTCCCTCCCCTCCCTCCCTCCCTCCCTCCCTCCCTACTGCCTCTTGCTCTCCCTCCCTCCCTGTCTATCTTCGTCTCCCTCCTTCTCCCTACTGCCTCTTGCTCTCCCTCCCTCCCTCCCTGGCTATCTTCTTCTCCCGCCTTCTCCCTACTGCCTCTTGCTCTCCCTCCCTCCCTCCCTCCCTGGCTATCTTCTTCTCCCTCCTTCTCCCTACTGCCTCTTGCTCTCCCTCCCTCCCTCCCTCCCTCCCTCCCTCCCTAGCTATCTTCTTCTCCCGCCTTCTCCCTACTGCCTCTTGCTCTCCCTCCCTCCCTCCCTCCCTGGCTATCTTCTTCTCCCTCCTTCTCCCTACTGCCTCTTGCTCTCCCTCCC
Source organism: Penaeus vannamei (assembly GCF_042767895.1). Lineage (NCBI taxonomy): Eukaryota > Metazoa > Arthropoda > Malacostraca > Decapoda > Penaeidae > Penaeus > Penaeus vannamei. The sequence continues at coordinate 6,046,564 of NC_091568.1, forward strand.
TCCCTCCCTCCCTCCCTCCCTGGCTATCTTCTTCTCCCTCCTTCTCCCTACTGCCTCTTGCTCTCCCTCCCTCCCTCCCTCCCTCCCTGGCTATCTTCTTCTTCCTCCTTCTCCCTACTGCCTCTTGCTCTCCCTCCCTCCCTCCCTCCCTCCCTGGCTATCTTCTCCTTCCTTCTCCCTACTGCCTCTTGCTCTCCCTCCCTCCCTGGCTATCTTCTTCTCCTTCCTTCTCCCTACTGCCTCTTGCTCTCCCTCCCTCCCTCCCTCCCTCCCTGGCTATCTTCTTCTCCCTCCTTCTCCCTACTGCCTCTTGCTCTCCCTCCCTCCCTCCCTCCCTCCCTCCCTCCCTCCCTCCCTGGCTATCTTCTTCTCCTTCCTTCTCCCTACTGCCTCTTGCTCTCCTTTCATCTCTCGGCTTCCTGCTCGCGATGTCGTGTCGGCGATCATAAAGATTAATGTGTTTGCATCGCTGCGGAGTCGATGCGATGCGGTGTGTTGATGTGTGCAGTTTATGTGTCGGTTTTATGCTTGTGACAACACGGGGTGGCGGATCAGGGCGCGTGTCTGTCAGTCCGGGGTTGGTTCTTCGATTCTCCCTCTCTTTCTCCCTTTTTTCCGTCTTTCCCTCACTTTCTCCCTTTCCTCCCTTCTTCCCTTCCTTTCTCCCTCTTTCCTTTCCTCCCTTCCTTCATCTTTTCCTCCCTCCCTCCCTCCCTCCCGTAGTGTCTTCCTGTACTGTTTTCAATCCCTCATCATCGTCATCATAGTAATTGTCATTTTGATCGTGATCACCTTATGAAAAGCAGCACATTATCTTATTATCACTAACATTACTATTGCCATCACTTTTATCGCGAGCTCGACCTCCTCCATCTTTTCCATCTCCTCCTCCACCTCAACCTCCTCCGCCACCACCACTACCACTACCTCCACCACCTCCACTACCACCACCAACAACACCACCTCCACCACCTCCTCCTCCTCCACCACCACAACCACCTCCACTACCACCACCACCTCCACTACCACCACCACCACCACCACCACCACTACCACTACTACCACCACCAACACCACCTACAGTGACCTGCATCTTTATAAGCAATACCGTATGCAAGTTGAATATATTAATGATATTAAAGCGATGTTGCAACGCTACTCCGCTCTCTTTAAAAAAAAATATCGGAGTAGGATATACATGACTATGCATTTTGCTATGTACGTATTTTGATTTATTAGACAGATGTGTATTCCTAATTTTCCCGTAAAGATTTTTTTTTTGTTCGTTTTTTTTCAAAGGTGATGAAAAAATCAGTTCACACTTTCCTTTATTATTTCTGTTTATCTGTGTTCATCTATGTAACTTTTAAAAATTTTTGTTTTTGTTTTGTTCGTTTTTTTCCTCGGTGAAAAAATCAATTCACACTTTCCTTTATTATTTCTGTTTATCTGTGTTTATCAATGTATCTATCTTTATGTAGTTGTCTGTGTTCTTATTTTTTGTCCGCTGAACCTTCCGTCGTGTTTAAAGCTACAGTGCTGACCTGTCGGGGAGCACGGAACCGTAATGAATAAAAAAAAAAGGTCGAGATTAGAGAGATTCCACTCACAGGCGTTACAGGTGGTCGTGTTACGTACCTGTTTCAAATCGATTACGCTGTTTTTATTTTGTTTTTTTAACGTGTTTCGAGCTTTTTGTTTGTTTGTTTGTTTGTTTTTCTTTGTTTTTTTGTTTGTTTCGGATAATTTGGGGATTGTTTTGAACTCTTTAATTGTGTTTTATAGCTTTGCGTGTTTCGTAATATCGTATGATTTGTAAGATCCTGTTAAAACAGTTAGATATCTTGGTAGAGGTGATAAGGAAATGATAAGTAATATAAAGGCTGTATATTAAAAAAAAAATTGTATTCAAGCCTATGTGAACAAAACATCCCATTGAGATAAGAATCGTCCTTCACATCTATCAAAAGCATTTCGGGATTCCTCAAGAGGTTTGCCACATCAGAGGCGCATCGGAGAAGAGGCTTTTAGAGAGGACAAAGGATTCTATGTGCGAGCGCGAAGTCCGGCTTTTATTGGGCTGAGACACGAAGCACCGCTTTCGGACGCGCGCGAGGATGATTCGCCACCGCTTTCGGACGCGTGTTGTGATTCTGGACATCACGTGGCCCGCGCACAGAGACCGCAGGGGCAGTCCTTAGGCCTTCGTATTGTCATGTTTAAGAAGGTCTTTTCTCTGCTCGTCTGTTTCTTTCTCTTTCTCCCCCCCCCCTCTCTCTCTCTCTCTTTCTCAGTGTGTGTGTGTGTGTGTGTGTGTGTGTGTGTGTGTGTGTGTGTGTGTGTGTGTGTGTGTGTGTGTGTGTGTGTGTGTGTGTGTGTGTGTGTGTGTATTCTCCTCTCTGTTCCCCCTCTTATAACAATATACGAGAGAGGCCCTATTGTCGGTGGCTTCGATTCAGTATATAGGCCTATGATAAAAAAGCTTTTGTGAGCCGCGTATTCCGAAGGGCGAGGGTGCTAAGCCTGTGCTTTTGGCTGGCCGAGTGTAATACGCAAATGGGCCGGTTGCCTGTGCTTGTGATTTATG
>NC_091568.1:6059150-6071650 GCF_042767895.1 Penaeus vannamei
AAGAGAAGTGGGGGAGGATGGGTGTGGAAGGAGGAAGAGGGCAGGATGGGAAGAGGAGGAAGTACGAAGAGAGGATGAAAGTGAGGGAGAAGGAGAGAGGGAGAGAAGAGAAGTGGGGGAGGATGGGTGTGGGAGGAGGAAGATGGCAGAATGGGAAGAGGAGGAAGTACGAAGAGAGGATGAAAGTGAGGGAGAAGGAGAGAGGGAGAGGGTAGGGAGAGAAGGGAAGTGGGGGAGGATGGGTGTGGGAGGTGGAAGATGGCAGGATGGGAAGAGGAGGAAGTACGAAGAGAGAAGGAAAACAGGATGGATAGAAAAATATTGAGGGAGGGATAGAGAGAGAGAAGGAAAGACATCGGTGGAGATATAAACAGAATGAGAGGATAGAGAGAGAGAGGATAGAGAGAGAGAGGATAGAGAGAGAGAGGATAGAGAGAGAGAGAGGATAGAGAGAGAGAGAGGAGAGAGAGAGAGAGAGAGGAAAGAGAAAGAGAGAGAGAGAGAGAGAGAGAGAGAGAGAGAGAGAGAGAGAGAGAGAGAGAGAGAGAGAGAGAGAGAGAGAGAGAGAGAAAGAGAGGGGGCGAGAGGGAGAGAGAGAGGGGCGAGAGGGAGAGAGAGAGGGGAGAAGGGGGGGGAGGCTTAACACCGTCACGTAACTCAAGGCCCTCGACGATGTCAGGGCCCGGGGAGAGGGGACGGGGGGGGGGGAATCGTTGAAAGAAATCTTGATTGTGGGTGATGGTGCGTAAAAGTTTTTTTTTTCTCTCTCTCTCTCTCTCTCTCTTTATCTCTTCCTTTCTCTTTCATGAGAATGGATAGAATAATGACCTCGGCGTTCTTTTTCTTTTCCTAGATTTTAATTTGGTCTATTGCCTAAAAGTTCCTTTCTTTATTCGCTTGAAACCACGCTTTCCGTTTTCTATGCGATTTGGCGGACAAAGTCACGTTTTCCTTTTTCGTTGTATCCTCCTGTCCTTTCCCTTGTTTTATCCGCCTCGTCCATTTCCACCCGGTTTAGTGACATTGTTCTGTCCCCTTTCACTCCCCTCCATCCTGCCATCCTAGCAGGGGCTCGGCGCTGACCGTAAATTAAGGCCTGGGACACGAGACCATTTGTTATTTTACTTCATAAGGCTCGAGGGGGGCAGGGGGGGGGGCAGGGGGGGGAGGGGGGCTATTTTAATCTGTGTGTGCGCGAGTCTGTGTGTGTGTGTGTGCCTTTCATTTACACGTGGCGCTAATGGCGTTTTGGAATCGCTGTTCTGTGTTCTTGCTTTCTTTTTTCTTACTCTCTCTTGCTCTTTTCTTTCTTTCTTTCTCTTTTCCTCTCTCTCTCTCTCTCTCTCTCTCTCTCTCTTTCTCTCTCTCTCTCTCTCTCTCTCTCTCTCTCTCTCTCTCTCTCTCTCTCTCTCTCTCTCTCTCTCTCTCTCTCTCTCTCTCTCTCAGACTGTCTGTCTGTCTCTCTCCTCTCTCCCCTCTCCCCTCTCCCCTTCCTTCCCTCCCCCTTCTCTCTGTCTCCTTCCCTCTCTTTCCCTCACAAAAGGATCGGACCCACGTCAAGGAATCGCTGCGGTAACCCGATCCTATTATGAGGGATATTTATGTAGGCTCCGTGAACAAAAGACGATCGTTATTGGGGGCGATAAGCGCGCCAACGCCATATTTAGGGTGTTCTATGACGAGGATCCTCGTCTATCTCTCGCTGCCTCTCTCGCTCTCTCTCTCTCTACGTCTTCTTTCCCTTTTATGCTAATATTATGTCTTCATCGTCCTGGTGGTGGTCAAGCAAGGGTCGTCCTTGGGGTGGAGATTGCAGGCTGCGGGATGTGTTTGTGTTTCTTCTTCTTTTTTTTGTTTGTTTTGCGTGCCTTTGTCTCCCGCGGCGGTGTTGAGCGCTGTTGCCGCCGGAAGTTGACCGGGGAACATCTGGAGCGAGGTTATAGGGGGAGTCACCCTAATGCTATTGTTTTTTTTCGGTCTTTTTCTTTTTTTGTCTGTGTTTCTTTCTTTCTTTCATTCTTTCTCTGTCTTTCTATTTTTTTTCCGTGTTCGTCGGGATGAGAATCTGCGGCAACGTCGCTTCGTTCATTATCGCCATGTGCTTGAGGTTCTTCGGCCACTTCATTACGAGACGACGCTGGCAATTATCGCTTGTGACAGACACTGAACTCTCGAAATGATGAATTTAGTTTTAAGCTTCCATTATTCTTCCTTCTACCCCTCCCCCCCCACCTACGACCCCTCCGCCCCCCTCCCCCACGCCCACGCCCACACCCACGCCCACGCCCTCGCCCTCTTCGGCCCCTCTCTCGTCCCCATCCCGATAGGACCTCTTCTGCGTTTGAATGTGGTCGGGGAAGATGTGTCCGTTTGGTCTGGTGGTTTGTGTTTAGATTTTGTGATATGTATGCGCTGTTTTGTAGTCTGTGTTTATGAATTCTTGGCTCTGCCTATGCTATTTTATGCGTAATACATACATACATATATATATATATATATATATATATATATATATATATATATATATATATATATATATATATATGTATTTTTTGTCTTTCTTTCTTTCTTTATTTCTTTCTTTCTTTTTATGTGTGTGTGTGTGTGTGTGTGTGTGTGTGTGTGTGTGTGTGTGTGTGTGTGTGTGTGTGTGTGTGTGTGTGTGTTTTCGAGTCGTATTTATGTATGCCGGTTGTATGTGAAGGCACTCCCTTCGAAGCATATATTGCATACATCTGCATGTATATTGATTTTTCCCCGCCATATATTGGGGCCACCGGTTTCTCCTATTTATTGCCAGCGCTGATAACTATCGCCAAATTTATGAAGATGAGTCCGGCCAAGAAATACCCGATAAATACCACGATAAACCCCGCAAACCACCGAACTTAAATACCAGGTAGGGAGTTGGAGTGACCAACCGGGAGTATCCAATTACCGGGAGTTGGATCTGGGAGTACCGGTAACCCTCCTCAGAGCAGGTAATTACCATTCGAAGGCGCGCCATCTCCTCCTCCTCCTCCTCCTCCTTTCCTCGGCTATGTACATCTCTCTTTTCATCTTCCATCGTCTTCGTTTTTTTTTTCTTCTGATGCTGCTGCTTTTTCTCCTTTTTTTCTTTTCTTTCTCTTTTTTACTCGTTTTTCTTTTCTTTTCTCTTCTTTTTCCCTTTCCTTTCTCTTCTTCTTCTTCTTCTTCTTCTTCTTCTTCTTCTTCTTCTTCTTCTTCTTCCTCTTCCTCCTCCTCCTTCTCCTTCTCCTCTTCCTCCTCCTCCTCTCTATGTACCTGTTTATCTATATCTGTGCATACATTTATATTTATTCATTCACTTATATACATACATGCATATACATACACACACACACACCGTATAAACACCGAATGAATGCATATTTACCCGTGTTTATGTATGTATACAAAGCAGGCAATACCAATGGAACAATTCACTTTACGTAAGACAGCTTTTGCAATACAGGTCGTGACTGTTGTACCTTTACGAGTGGCATTATTGTGTCGAAATCAGTTTCCAATTATTGCATTGTCATACCTCATCATGCAATTAGTCTGGCAACAATGCTCTGGATCTGGTAAGAGAAGCATCGCTATTGTCAGGTTCTGTTATGATAGGTAGGTGAGTCGATGGGTAAATAGATAGACTGTTGGAAAGGCCTGCTGCTTCTTTTTTCTCAACCCTTCTCTTTTTCCTCCTTTCTCCTCTTCTCTTTCCTCCCCTTCCCTTCTCTCCTGTATGTTTGGCTTCCCTCCCGTTCTGATCTCTTTCTTTTCCTTACCTTTCCTTTCCCTTCCCTCCCCATCCCACTCCTTATCCTCTCCCCCTTCCCTCCAGCCCATCTCATCTCTTCTTTTCCCTTGCCTTTCCTTTCTTTTCCTTCCCACCCCATCCCATCCCATCCTATATCCCCTCTGCCTCCCCCTCCCACTCCCCCCAGCGGCGTCCCATTTTGCACCACCTCTCCCCCTCCCTCGGGCATGAACAGGAGGCGACGGATCCCGGGTTCGGTTTGGCCGGCGGAGTAAACATGTTTTTAAGACCAGGTACTTGGGACCACTTAAGCGGCAAATCGGAATCAAAAGTTTTGCCTCTGTTGCGGAATTCGGTTTAAACCTCCCCTTCCCCTCCCCCCCTTCTCCCGCCCACACTCTCGTTTTGTTCTTCTTCTCTTGTTTCTCCTTTTCTTGACTCCCTTTCACCACCCCGCCTGCCACCCTCATTCACTTGTTCTTCGTTTTTTTTTTTCTGTTTCCCCCTTTCTTGGCTCGGTTTGTTTTCGCTACTTCTCTCTTTGGCTCGTGTCTCCTTTTCCTCTTCTTCTCTTGACGCTATTCTTCACTGTCCTTTTCGTTCCTCTTCTGTCTTTCCTTTTTATTATCAATTTTCTTTCTGATCTTTTCCAGTTCTCTCTTTTTCTCTTTTTCCTTTTTTGTATTTTTTCGTCTTCATGTTCCTCTTCTTTCTTCTCTCATCTTTTCTCTTCCATTTGTTCTTTTTGCCTTCACGTCTCCTTTCTTTTCTCCCTCTCTTCTCTTCGTATCTTAAGCTTACTTTAATTATTTTCTTAGCCTACGGTTATTGCTGTTGTGTGTTCTTTACGCTCGATTTTTTTATTTTTCTTTATTTTTTCAAAATTTTCTTTGGCCTAATATAGGATGAAGAAAGTGCAGAAAATGCACATAGAAAATAGGCCTCATTTTTCTGTCGGTTCTCCTTAGCGTCGGCGGCCGTAAGTAGGAAAATAATTTATCCGTTGACGTCAGGTGTTTTCTTTTGTATTTATATATGGTTTAGGGGGAGAAAATATTAAGGTTATTTCCGATTTATTGGAAGTCAGAGAGAGAAAAAAAAGATTGATTCGGCTTCCCCTCTGCCACTTTTATTCCTTCTTCAGTGCTCTTTTTTTTCATTTTAGATAGCTCTCTTCCTGTTTCTTTACCCCCTTTTTCTCCCTCTCCTTTCCATTTCCCTCTTCTTTCTCTTTCTTAACTTTAAGTGCTTATCCGTATTCTAGTTTATCCGTGTCCTCTTCTCTTATTCTTTAGACTCCGTCCCCCTTTCCCTTTCCCCTTTATCTCTTCATTTTAACTTTTTGCACCTTACCCCTTTTTCTCATTTTTACCCCCCGTGCTTTACGTTTTATCTTTCCTTTACTCATTCCCCCTTACCACTTATTCGTTATTCCTTCGCTTGCACCTTACCTTACTCCTTCCCCTTCCCTTTACCCTCTTCCCCATCCTCCTTTTTATTCTCTTGCCCACCCTCCCTTTACCTTCTTACCCAAACCTGCCTTTCTCCCCCTTACCCATCCTCCCTTTGCCCCCCCTTACCCACCCTTCTTTTCTCCCCCTTTCCCACCCTCTCTTTACCCCCCTTACCCACCCTGCCTTTACCCCCTTTCCCTCCCTCTCTTTACCCCCCTCACCCACCAACCGGCCTCTGGGCAAGGGCGCATATATCATGGCCGTATAATGAGGCCGTTTAACCTGGCGTCCAACATCGGAGTGGGACTGGAGTGGTCTTAATGGCCGGGCTCGTGTGGGTGGAGGGGGACTGTGTGGAGTGGTGGAGGGGGGCTGAGTGGAGTGGTGGAGTGTGGGTGGAAGGGTGGATGGGTGGATGGGTGGATGGGTGGATGGGTGGATGGGTGGATGGGTGGATGGGTGGATGTGTGTGTGTGTGTGTGTGTGTGTGTGTGTGTGTGTGTGTGTGTGTGTGTGTGTGTGTGTGTGTGTGTGTGTGTGCGCGCGCGTGCGTGCGCTCGTGTGTGGGTGTGTGTGTGTGTGTGAGTGTGGGTGTGGGGGTGTGTGTGTGTGTGTGTGCGTGTGCGCGCGCGCTCGTGTGTGTGTGTGTGTGCGCGCGCGCTCGTGTGTGTGTGTGTGTGTGCGTGTCTGTCTGTCTGTGTGCGTATGCGTGTGCGTGTGATGTTTACCCTATCAGAGCGCCTGAGCGAGCGGTGCCAGCTGACAGCGGCGCCTTCAGAGCGTGACGTGCCTTTGCTGTGCCGCTGGGGAAGGGGTCGCTGGATCGCTGCTCTGTGACGTCACGGGAGGTGGTGATGGTGACGTGATGACTCGACGTGTGTGATGAAGCGTTGTTTGGCGACGGGGAATATCAAGAGAAGGAGGTATTGAGTTGGGTGTGATGGGCGGGAGGTGTGGGCGGTTGTGGGAAGGGAGTTGGAGGGAGGGGGGTTGGGAATGGGTTGAGGGAGGGGGTGGGGTGAAGGTGGAGGGTATGTGGGGGTGTTGGGAGGGAGGGAGGGGGTGGGACTCTTTGACTCACGGTTTGTTTTGGTTTAGGGATCGTAACCGCAGTCGTGTTCGAGAGTTGGCGATAAACAGGGGCAACGTAGACATCACCATGAATTTTTATTTAACGAAAATCATATAGAATCAACCACTTTCTCTCTCCCTCCCTCTCTCTCTCTCTCTCTCTTTGTCTCTGTCTCTCTCTCTCTCTCTCTCTCTCTCTCTCTCTCTCTCTCTCTCTCTCTCTCTCTCTCTCTCTCTCTCTCTCTCTCTCTCTCTCTCTCTCTCTCTCTCTTTCACTTTCGTATACACACACTCATTCATATTGGATTGTGTGTGTCTGTCTGTATGTATCTCTCTCTCTCTTTCTTTCTCTATTTATTTATTTCTTCCACACACACTCACTCAGTCATATTGCATCGTATGTCTATGTATTTTTTCCCCAGGAAGCACCAAACAAAAAAGGCTCCAGTTGTCAGTAGACAGGTTTTTAAAAAGCTTGCCAGCGCCACTGAATAGCCCGACGTGCGTCCAGAAATGTAATTCATTTAGCAAGTTTTGATAAATGGTTTGCAATTGCCATTCAACGTTGACATATTTCAGGCCAGTTTACATGCAGTGATTTTTTGTAGCGCGTGTAGGGTGTACACTTACTGTTTTTTTTATAGATTATTATTTGCCTTTTATTTGTTTATTTTTGTCTTTCACTTTGTTTGGTTCCTCTTTTTTCTTTCTTTCTTTGGTTCCTTTTTTTCTTTCTTTCTTTGGTTCCTTTTTTTCTTTCTATTTTCTTTCTTTCTTTCTTTCTTTTTTTCTACACGGTTGGAAAGGTAAAGGCTATACGATTTACTTTACTTTTCCGATGACGACTTGGCTATATATTAAGCTACTGATGACTTGATGTCTGAGTCAGAACATCCTCTCGGCTATGTTTTATTTGCCTAACCGGTTTCTCACCTAATTTAAATACAAAGAAAACAGTCACGGTAATTTAAATTTCTGTCTTGTCTTGTGTGTTGCTAGATTGTCTTCTTTGACTGTTACACTTAAGTTGTATATGTTTCAAAGTGTTTTTTTTTTCTTTTGCTCATTATTATTTTTGTTATTATTACTTTTAATAGTATTAGTGCTTATTATTGTATTAAATGTAGCGAGCATTTAAATTCTATACAAAGTAACACATTAGTTAATCATGTGTCTTACATTTTATAGGCATCTGTAAAGTAACACCGTAATAAATAAGATGGATACATAGATGTTATTAGCTTTTGTGAAGTAACACGTTAATAAATGATTTGAAGATTTATGCATTTGTTGTTTTTTTCTTACATTTTATAGGCATCTGTAAAGTAACACCGTAATAAATAAGATGGATACTGAGATATTATTAGCTTTTGTGAAGTTAATAATAATACGTTAATAAATGATTTGAAGATTTATGCATTTGTTGTTTTTTATGACTGTTGCTCAGCCGGCCATGACGCGTTGAGAGGCTGGACTTTTAAACTCAATAGACCCGAAGGTTAACCGCGTCTCCGATTGTTTGTTCCTCTTGTTTTGATTTCACTTCAATTTTGATTTTTGTTTTTGTTTCTTTGGGTTGTGTCTTTGGTTTGCTTGTTTTTTTTTTTTGTTGTTTTGTTCATATTGATGTTTTTTTTTGTTAGGTGTTTGTTGTTTTTTATTTGCGTTTTATGTGGTACTTTGATCTTGATTTTTTTTCTTTGTGTTGTGTATTTTTTGTATTAGTGTATTAGTTGTCGTTTTATTCATATTTAGTTTTTTTTTATTCACACTGAATTTGTTTTTTATGTCATTTTGGATTTAGAATCGTGGTTTTCCATCATTTCAAAAGAAGCATTTTCGAATAATTTTATTTAGATTTTGTTTGATGGGATGGAATTAGAAGTAAAAGTAGTGATATGTAAATGTGTAACAATAATTAATGATATAGGCCTAAAATAGTAAAGTGAGATTGGGGCGCCCCTTCTAAGTAGAAGTTCAAAGAATCCATAGTGTCCCTGGGAATAGGATTGCACTTAAAGGACTTAGAAGCACTTATACTCACACAAAGGAGACAGGATACAAGGTGAGGGGGGAGGGAATGGGGGAGGGGGGTTAGGAGAGTCGGGGTGGGGGTGGGGGTAGGAAGGAAGGGAGGGGTAAATGAGAGAGAAGGATTGGGGGGAGGGGTAGGGGGTAAGTGAGTGAGGTTGAAGGGGAGTTGGGGGGTTAAGTGGGAGGGTAAAGGGTAGGAGTTTGGTGGTGGTGGTGGGGAGGGGGGTACGGCACTCCGTCGTCCCTCCCTCCCTCCCTCCCTCTCTCTCTCTCTCTCTCTCTCTCTCTCTCTCTCTCTCTCTCTCTCTCTCTCTCTCTCTCTCTCTCTCTCTCTCTCTCTCTCTCTCTCTCACCTCCCTCCCTCTCCCTCTCCCTCTCCCTCCCTCCCTCCCTCCCTCCCTCCCTCCCTCCCTCCCTCCCTCCTCCTCCCTCCCTCCCTCCCTCCCTCCCTCCCTCCCTCCCTCTCCCACCTCCCCCCCTCCCTCCCCGTGGGCGATACCCCCATGGCCACTCAAGATCACGATGTCGAGTTCTTAATAATCCGCTTTCCCATTAAGTCACTTCCGGTGTTGGAGTCGAGGGGGGCTGGAGCGGAGAGGCTGTGCTAGGCTGTACTGTTTCTACGTTCTGTCTGACTCTCTCTCTCTCTCTCTCTCTCTCTCTCTCTCTCTCTCTCTCTCTCTCTCTCTCTCTCTCTCTCTCTCTCTCTCTCTCTCTCTCTCTCTCTCTCTCTCTCTCCTTCATGCACTTTTGTCGGGGTTTTGTCAGGGTTTAATTCGATATCCTTTTCTTTGTCTTTCATTGGCTTCTCTTTTTTTCAAGATTGCTCCTTTTTTGTGTGTATATTATTATCGTCCTCCTATTACTCTTTCTCTTTCTTTTCTCTTTTCCTCTTGGTCTCCTTTCTTACCACACTAGTCGTTTTTCTATACTTTTCCTTCCGCTTTTTATCCCTTTCTCCCTCCCTTCCATCTCTCTCTGTTTCTCCTTCCAATCTCTCTTCTTCTCTACCTCTCTTTCTACTTCTTTTCCATCACACTTCCCAACCATCATCTTTTCCGTCTTACTTAAACAACTGAAGATGCCTCAAAAACGTGTAAGACTAAAATAGAGATGCCCAAAAAAACGTTTTAGAAAGAAAAAAATAAAGAAAAGCGACTGTTTCTTTCGCTTCTTGCAATCTCGCCCCCTCCTCCTCTGCAACATGAGAAACCTGCGCGCCAGTCTCCTTCGTCGTCGTCATCGTTCACTTTCCGGCGTGGATGTTCTCCAAGACTCGCTTTAGATCTCTTAACTCCGTCTCACCCCATTTAGAACCAGTTTTTTTTTCTCTCTCTATCTTCCTCTTCTTCCTCCTCCTCCTCCTCCTCCTCCTCCTGCCTTCGTATCTCCATACACTGATTTTTTTTTTGAAGCGTCGTTGGAAGTCGCCATCTTGATATACCGGCTTACGCGGCGGAGGTAAAGAGGGAAGGGGGAAAGAGGGAAATAAAATCCGCGTGTAGTGTCGCATCCCCTTCAAGAAACCCCGAGGCCAAAATATCCGTGATGGCAGAGCTTACGTCTTCTCTCCAGATTCCCGCGGGGTTGGGCGTCTTATTCGCACAATATTGGCGGCGCCGGGATCGTCCGTTATTTTTGGCGGGAATCTGAGAATTTTGAGTTTTTTTTCCGCTTTTCGGGTTGGGTGTGTATTTGTTTTTGTGTTGATGGGATTCCTTGTTGCATTTTGTGTAGAGGACGTGACGCTTTTATGTTTTGTGTTTGTAAAAGTGAAATGATGAAAGTACGATTGATTTGCGATAACTTTTGTGGTATTAACTCATTTCTCTGGGACAGATGGCACCACCTTCTAAAAAATGTGCGAATGGAGAAATGCACCTGGAATGTACCCTTACTTTGCGACCTCGGGAGAATGTAATTTGTTAGCGAGTTTAACAGAATCATTTACGGGAATGTTTCACTCAGAGCGGAAAAAGGTGATTATCGACGTAAGCCGGAAAGGAAAACGAGAGTATTCGGGTTCGGCCGCGAGTTAGAAATTATTTTTTATTTTCGTGGATTAACTTTTTTGTGAATAAGTATAGTGTGATTACTTGCATTAGAGATATTGGCTAAGGGCATTCTGAAACTTTTTATTATTAATAATTTCACACATAAGTAAGATGTGGTTCGTACGTGTTCGAATGTGTACCTTCGAACGACATTCTCGAAAGTGGCCAATCAGGGACGATTAATCCTATTACACCTTTTACTCGGAATCTCCTTTCCCTTCTCCCCTCACTCCTCAGTCTCTCTCTCTCTCTCTCTCTCTCTCTCTCTCTCTCTCTCTCTCTCTCTCTCTCTCTCTCTCTCTCTCTCTCTCTCTCTCTCTCTCTCTCTCTCTCGGTTGCTCTTTAGCTTTCTCTATCTCCTATATTCGTGTTCGCTCTCTTTTTCTCTTTTCTTTCTTTTCTTTTTTCGCTCTCCCTCCCTCACTCCCTCTCTCTCGCCCTCCCCATCCCCACGGCAAACACTCGCAAAATTAAAGATTTTATCGGTTTGAACAGACCGCCAGACCACGTGGAGCAGCAGGCAGAGTCGTGCCTCGTGAGAAGGGAGGGAAACGGAAAAGCGAAGCGGAATAAAAAGAAGGAATGGAGGGAAAGACCGAAAGGGAGAGGGAAAGAATGATAGGAGGAAAGGAAGGGAAGGAATGTGGTGTAAGTTGGAGGGAAGAGGAAGGAATAGGGAAAGGAGGGATTAGAGGAGCGAAGGGAGGAGACAAGAAAGAAGAGGAAATGAGTTGAGAAACGGAAAATCGGGGGAAGGGAGGAAGAAAAAATAAAAGAACGAACTAGTAGACGAACGAAAAGAGGAGGCAGGAATGATGAAGAGGGGGAGGGGAGAAAAAAAAATAAAAGTCTCGTAGACGAACGAAAAGAGAGGACAGCAAAGATGAAGAAAGGAATAGTAGATAGACGAACGAAGAGAGGACACAGGAAAGACGAAGAGAGGGATAGGAGGAGCAGAGAAGCGAAGAGCGGGGGGACGGCAAGAGGGATAGGCGGATGTTGTCTAACCTTATCGAAGCAGGCCGCTGACATACGGCCGGAGCGCGGGGTGGAGGCCGCAAGAGGCGCGCTTAATCTTGCAGCAGGAAAATGCGGATTTATTCTCCCTCTCCCCCTTTCCGTGTCCTGGGGGAAAGGTGGGGAGGGAGGGGGGGTAAATGTACGATAGGGAGGAGGGGTTTATGGAGATAGGGGGAGGGGGGAGGGATGGAGAAGGGAGGGAAAGGTGGGGAGGGGGTAGAGGGAGGGAGGGGAGGAGGGGGTTATGGAGAGAAGGGCTAAAGGTGGGGGAAGGGGGCGAGGGGGAATGGGACAGGGAGTAGGGGAAAGCGGTGGAGGGAGTGAGGGGGAATGGGGCTGGGAGTAGGGGCATAGGGGGAAGGGAGAGAGAGTGGGGGGTAAGTATTTGGGTTGAGGGGGGACACTGAGGGATTTGGAGCTGCGGTGTGAAGGGTCGTGTGAAGGGATGAAGGGGAGACGAAGGAGAGGATGTGTATGTGTGTCCGCGTGTGGGAGAGAAAATGTGTGCGAGAGGAAGAGAGGGAGAAAGAGAGAATACGTAAGAGAGGAGAAGGACAAGAAGACGGAAGGGGTGAAAGGGGATTGAAGGAGATTGTGTGTGTGTGTGTGTGTGTGTGTGTGTGTGTGTGTGTGTGTGTGTGTGTGTGTGTGTGTGTGTGTGTGTGTGTGTGTGTGTGTGTGTGTGTGTTCGCGTCCGCGTCCGCGCGTGGGAGAGTGAATGTTAGTGAGAGGAAGAGAGATAGAAAAAGAGAATAAGTTATGTGGAAAGCGAGAAATAGAGGAAGAGAGAAGAGAAGAAGGAAGGGATGAAGAGAGTGAAGGTGAGGATTTGTGTGTGTCCGCGTGTGAGTGAGGGAAGGAGAGAGAGTGCGAGAGGAAGATAAAGAGAAAGAGGGAATAAGTTAGGTGGAAAGTGGAAGAAAGAATAATTTAGGTGAAAAGGGGGAAGGTAACGGAAGAGAGAAGGAGAGACAGGCAGACAGACAGAAACAAACTGAGTGAAAACGAGAAACAAACTGAGAGAAAACGATAAAAACAAAGAGCAAGGAAGCGAGGAAGAAAGAAAAAGAAAGAGAGAGAAAGGAAGAGATACAACGACAGCGC
>NC_091568.1:6084150-6094150 GCF_042767895.1 Penaeus vannamei
TTCTATCTGAGCCTCTGCATTGAGATGTGCTGTTAAACATCTGGTATTTAAATGCATGGGAAGTATCATGTCCCCGATGCACTTGCGTCTGTTGCCCTTTAATTACGTAATTAGCGCTCGGATTGGAGGTATTAAAGATGATAGGCGGCGGGAGTGTGGGATGAGGGGGGGGGGTCTCGTCCTCGGGTTTGGGGGGTTGCGGAGTTGGGGTTCGAAGGCAGTGGAAGGGGGTTAGTTGAGATTATTATTATTGTTATTGTTGATGTTGTTGTTATTATTGGTGTTGTTATTATTATTATTGTTGTTATTATTATTATTTTAATACTATTGTTATTATTATTATTATTATTATTATTATTATTATTATTTTAATATTATTGTTATTATTAATATTATTATTATTGTTATTATTACTGTTACTATTACTTTTTTTTTTCTTTTTTTAGGTGTGAATATTGTTTATTGCATTGTCCATTGATTGAAATATGTTGATTGAAATACGAGAAGTATGTATAGAAATCCACTAAACTAATGATATCTTGAAAAAAAATTAAGATTCCAATAAAACGCAATTAATGATAATAATAAAAAAATTGAATGCGCATTGAAATCCATTTTCCTGAAACTCTCATATTAATCCACAAGTTCATCGGGAAGGATCAGGTTTTTGCGCAATCGGGGGATCACGGTGAGCTTGTGTGAAATCCTGTTTTCTCTTATTTATGTTCGTGTTATTGTGCTGGCTGTTGTCTGGGAGTGTTCGGACGCGAGTGTGTTCGGTTCGGTGACTTTCTGTGTTCCCTCGTGTTGCTTGATTTTGTTTGGGTTGGTTTTTTCCTTAGATTCGTTTGTTATGGGTGTTTTTTTTTGTTTTGTTTTGTTTTGTTTTGTTGTCTGGGCGTGTTCGTTTGTTATTGGTGTTTTTGTTGTTGTTGTTGCTGTTGTTGTCTGGGCGTGTTCGGACGGGAATGTGTTCGGTTCGGTGATTTTCTTTTCTCCGTGTTGCATGATTTTCTTTGGGTTAGTTCTTTCTTTATCATCGTTTTTTTGTTTGTTTTTTGTTGTCTGGGAGTGTTCGGACGCGAGTGTGTTCGGTTCGGTGACTTTCTGTGCTCCTCGTGTTGCTTGATTTTGTTTGGGTTGTTTTTTTTCCTTAGATTCGTTTGTTATGGGTGTTTTCTTGTTTTGTTTTGTTTCGTTTTGTTGTCTGGGCGTGTTCGGACGGGAATGTGTTCGGTTCGGTGATTTTCTTTTCTCCGTGTTGCATGATTTTCTTTGGGTTCTTTCTTTATCATCGTTTTTTGTTTGTTGGTTTGTTTGTTTTTTGTTGTCTGGGAGTGTTCGGGCGCGAGTGCGTTCGGTTCGGTGACTTTCTGTACTCCGTCGTGTTGCATGATTTTGCTTGGGTTAGTTCTTTCCTTATCTTCGTTTGTCATTGGTGTTTTTTTGTTGTTGTCTGGGAGTGTTCGGATGGGAATGTGTTCGGTTAGGTGACTTTCTGTGCTTGATTTTGCATGGTTTTGCCTTTGGTTAGTTCTTTCTTTATCTTTGTGGTTTTTTATTTTCTTTATTGGTGTTTTTTTGTTCTTTGTTTTGGTTTTCGGTTCGTTGTATGATCTTTCTGCTTGTGATTTATTTGTTGCTTTAGTCTCTCTCTCTCTCTCTCTCTCTCTCTCTCTCTCTCTCTCTCTCTCTCTCTCTCTCTCTCTCTCTCTCTCTCTCTCTCTCTCTCTCTCTCTCTCTTCTCTCTCTTCTCTCTCTCTCTCTCTCTCTCTCTCTCTCTCTCTCTCTCTCTCTCTCTCTCTCTCTATCTATCTCCCTCCCTCCCTCCCTCCCTCCCTCCCTCCCTCCCTCTCCCTCTCCCCCTCTCTCCCTCTCCCCCTCACTCTCCCTCTCCCCCTCACTCTCCCTCTCCCCCTCACTCTCCCTCTCCCCCTCACTCTCCCTCTCCCCCTCACTCTCCCTCTCCCCCTCACTCTCCCTCTCCCTCCCTCCCTCCCTCTCCCTCTCACCCACTCCCACTCCCTCCCTCTCTGTCTCCCTCCCTCCCTCCACCTCCCCCCTCTCACCCACTCCCACTCCCTCCCCCTCTCCCTCTCCCTCTCCCTCTCCCACAGGTTGAGCAATTGACGGCAAAGGAAAGGAGAGTGAGCAAGACTCTCGTGACCTCTTGACCTTTCGTTCAAGTCCTGTTTTGCCTTTTTCTTCTTCTTTTTCCTTTTCCTCTTCTTTTGGATTTTGGAATCAGGCGATCGGTGTCGTTTTGTTTTGGTGAGAAGCACGAGGTCGCGTCGTCTTTTCGAAGTGCGGTGGGTACTTTGGGGAAGAAATTGAAGAGATTTCGTGTTTTTTTTCCAGTTCTCTCTTTTTCTATTTATTTGTTTATTTTGTTTTTTGTTTTGCTTGTATTTTAGGGTTGAGGAATTCGTTTTTTTTCTGTGTACTTTAGGGTAGATATTTCGTTTTTTTTTTTCATTTATCGTTTTCTATATATTTATTTATTTATTTGTTCTTATTTTGTGTGTTCTTTAGGGTTGAGAAATTCGTTTTTCCCTTTATCTTTTTTTCTATTTATTTATTTATTTTGTTTTATTTTGTGTGTTCTTAAGGGTTGTGAAATTCGTTTTTCCTTTTTTTCTATTTATTTATGCGTGTGCTTATTCGTATCTGCTTTGTATATTTGTTTAAATATATTTTCTTTATGCTTTTTGATTATGCGAGATTCGATGTCTGCTTCTCTAAATATCTGGTGTGGGTGTAAAGATTGATACTAACTAATTGCAATCAATTTTATTTTCACTTCAAATCACTTGGGGAGGGTTAAAAAAAGGGGGGGGAGGGGGAATATTTTTACCTGTAAGATCAGAGAAATTGATTATGCAAGAGGGCCCGAGTTGATCGAGTTTGCCAAACAACAAACTAACTCGGTTTAAAGTATAAACAAAGTCTTTTTTGTTGTTGTTTTGGCTGAGTTTCCTCTTGTTCTTGTTTGTTGTTCGTCTTCTTTTCGTTCAATTTTGCTCTTCTTTTCTTTTCTTAGCTTTTTCTCAATTCTTTCTTATATTATTATTGTTATTGTTATTATTAATTATTATTACTATTATTATTATTACTACTACTGCTACTACTACTACTATCATGGTTATTATATTTCTTATCTCTTCTTTATTCGATTTTACCTCACTTCATCTTTTCCTCATTTTTTTCTCACATTTCCCCTGCTTTATCTTCTCCTCCCTCTCCTTCTCCCTCTCCTCTGCTTGTTTAAGCCGGGAGGAGTCGCGCCCCCGAGATACTCCCGGTTGCAAGAGAGCGAGATGAGATAAGGCCACACTTGGAGGGCGAGAGAGTGAGTTGTACTTGGGTCTCGGGCGCTTTTTCAGCGGGTGTGCTTGTGTGCGCGGGGGGGATGGGGGGTGGATGGGAGGGGGTGTAGGTGGACGGGTGAGGGTGAGGGGGTAGTTGGGTGTTGGGGGATTTGTGGGTTGGGGGTGTGTGTAGGGGGGGGGGTGAGTGTGTGCGTGCGTGTATTTGTGTCTGCTCGTCTCTGTGTTTGTTTTTAAATCTCATTGTACGAAAATGATTGCGCGTCCACGAGATTGTGCAAGGTGATTCGGCACTTTGTTGTTTTCAGTTTGTGCGCGAACGTGTGCTTGAATGCAATATGCCGTGTGTGTTCGTGCAACCTTTCGTGTACATGAATTCACACGTCACACACACACACACACACACACACACACACACACACACACACACACACACACACACACACACACACACACACACACACACACACACGCACACACACACACACACACACACACACACACACACACACACACACACACACACACACACACACACACACACACACACACACACACACACACACAAAACGCTACGACGGGACGGCAAGACTCACCTGACAGTCAGCTGATATGGCAACAGCTGTCATCCGTGGCTGTCAACCCTCGTCTGCCATGCATCGTTTACACCTTTCGTGGAGGATGACGAATCGGATATTGAATCAGAAAATGCTCTCTCACTCGCCTCCTTAGATGGGTAACTGTCTTCAGACTTTGTGGGTTTCTGTGTCGAGTTGAAGTGTGTTTGTGTGTTTGTGTGTGATTGTGAGTATATGTGGGGGGGGGGTTGCGTGAGTGGGTGTTTGTGTGTGTTTGTTTGTTTGTTTGTTTGTGGGGGGGATGAGTGTGTGTGTGTATGTGTGTGTGTGTGTGTGTGTGTGTGTGTGTGTGTGTGTGTGTGTGTGTGTGTGTGTGTGTGTGTGTGTGTGTGTGTGATTGAGCGTATTCGGAGAACGTGTTTGATTCTGACAAACATAAATAAAAGGTATGAATGAGGGTAGTGGGGTGATTCCGTGTGTAGCCGTTCTCTTGTGTACCTTCGTGTATGTGCATATAATGGCAGAGTAGAGTTCTTTGCTCGCATAATGGCGCGAGAACCCCCTCCCCCCCCCAAAAAAAAAAAATAATAATAATAATAATAAAATAAAAAAAAAAATAAATAAAAATAATAATATTAAATGGATAAATAGAATAATATAACAATGAAGAAACAATGTAAAATGAGTCAAGCAAGATGGAAAAATATTGAAGAAAATGAAATCAAATAGAAATAAAAGAACATACGCAAAATAGAAGAAAGTGGATGACATTAAATAGAATGAAGAGTAGCGATAAAAAATAAAAGCATCCATTAACGATAATTACAAAAATCATAAATACACAAAATGAGTAAAAAGAATAGCAAATGGTAATAAATTAAAAAATGAAAAGAATGACAAATGATAATAAATTAAAAAATGAAAAGAATGACAAATGATAATAAATAAATAAGTAAAAAATCCCGCTAAAAAATCCTGCAATAAATCCCAATCATCCTCTCCGACCTGGACTTCCGGCGAGGGGCAGCGGGGCGTGACTGGTCCAACATCTCTTTGAGGTTAATAACAGTTGGTTCTTGAGAGAGAGAGAAAGTCCCGTAAGATGTAGGCCAGTGCAAGGTTGCGGACGGCAAGTGATCGGGTTCGATTCTGATAATGGGGAAGGCTAAGGGTTCTGAACAGTGGGGGTGGGTGTTCAGGTTGGGTTCTGAACATTGGGGGTGGGTGTTCAGGTTGGGTTCTGAACATTGGGGGTGGGTGTTCAGGTTGCGTTCTGAACATTGGGGGTGGGTGTTCAGGTTGGGTTCTGAACAGTGGGGGTGGGTGTTCAGGTTGGGTTCTGAACATTGGGGGTGGGTGTTCAGGTTGGGTTCTGAATTTCGGGAGGTAAATGGGTTCTGGTTGGGTTCTGAACGTTGGGGATGGGTGTTCAGGTTGGGTTCTGAACATGGGGGGTGGGTGTTCAGGTTGGGTTCTGAACATTGGGGGTGGGTGTTCAGGTTGGGTTCTGAATTTCGGGAGGTAAATGGGTTCTGGTTGGGTTCTGAACGTTGGGGATGGGTGTTCAGGTTGGGTTCTGAACATTGGGGTGGGTGTTCAGGTTGGGTTCTGAACAGTGGGGGTGGGTGTTCAGGTTGGGTTCTGAATTTCGGGAGGTAAATGGGTTCTGGTTGGGTTCTGAACGTTGGGGATGGGTGTTCAGGTTGGGTTCTGAACAGTGGGGGTGGGTGTTCAGGTTGGGTTCTGAATTTCGGGAGGTAAATGGGTTCTGGTTGGGTTCTGAACGTTGGGGATGGGTGTTCAGGTTGGGTTCTGAACAGTGGGGGTGGGTGTTCAGGTTGGGTTCTGAACAGTGGGGGTGGGTGTTCAGGTTGGGTTCTGAATTTCGGGAGGTAAATGGGTTCTGGTTGGGTTCTGAACGTTGGGGATGGCTGTTCAGGTTGGGTTCTGAACATTGGGGGTGGGGGTTCAGGTTGGGTTCTGAACAGTGGGGGTGGGTGTTCAGGTTGGGTTCTGAATTTCGGGAGGTAAATGGGTTCTGGTTGGGTTCGGAACGTTGGGGGTGGGTGTTCAGGTTGGGTTCTGAACTTTGGGGGTGGGTGTTCAGGTGGGGTGCTGAACAGTGGGGGTGGGTGTTCAGGTTGGGTTCTGAATTTCGGGAGGTAAATGGGTTCTGGTTGGGTTCTGAACGTTGGGGATGGGTGTTCAGGTTGGGTTCTGAACATTGGGGGTGGGTGTTCAGGTTGGGTTCTGAACGTTGGGGATGGGTGTTCAGGTTGGGTTCTGAACATTGGGGGTGGGTGTTCAGGTTGGGTTCTGAATTTCGGGAGGTAAATGGGTTCTGGTTGGGTTCTGAACGTTGGGGATGGGTGTTCAGGTTGGGTTCTGAACATTGGGGGTGGGTGTTCAGGTTGGGTTCTGAACAGTGGGGGTGGGTGTTCAGGTTGGGTTCTGAATTTCGCGAGGTAAATGGGTTCTGGTTGGGTTCTGAACGTTGGGGATGGGTGTTCAGGTTGGGTTCTGAACATTGGGGGTGGGTGTTCAGGTTGGGTTCTGAACAGTGGGGGTGGGTGTTCAGGTTGGGTTCTGAATTTCGGGAGGTAAATGGGTTCTGGTTGGGTTCTGAACGTTGGGGATGGGGGTGCAGGTTGGGTTCTGAACATTGGGAGTGGGTGTTCAGGTTGGGTTCTGAACAGTGGGGGTGGGTGTTCAGGTTGGGTTCTGAATTTCGGGAGGTAAATGGGTTCTGGTTGGGTTCTGAACGTTGGGGATGGGTGTTCAGGTTGGGTTCTGAACATTGGGGGTGGGTGTTCAGGTTGTGTTCTGAATTTCGGGAGGTAAATGGGTTCTGGTTGGGTTCTGAACCTTGGGGATGGGTGTTCAGGTTGGGTTCTGAACATTCGGGGTGGGTGTTCAGGTTGGGTTCTGAACAGTGGGGGTGGGTGTTCAGGTTGGGTTCTGAATTTCGGGAGGTAAATGGGTTCTGGTTGGGTTCTGAACGTTGGGGATGGGTGTTCAGGTTGGGTTCTGAACATTGGGGGTGGGTGTTCAGGTTGGGTTCTGAACAGTGGGGGTGGGTGTTCAGGTGGGGTTCTGAATTTCGGGAGGCAAATGGGTTCTGGTTGGGCTCTGAACGTTGGCGATGGGTGTTCAGGTTGGGTTCTGCACATTGCCGGTGGGTGTTCAGGTTGGGTTCTGAATTTCGGGAGGTAAATGGGTTCTGGTTGGGTTCTGAACGTTGGGGATGGGTGTTCAGGTTGGGTTCTGAACATTGGGGGTGGGTGTTCAGGTTGGGTTCTGAACAGTGGGGGTGGGTGTTCAGGTTGGGTTCTGAATTTCGGGAGGTAACTGGGTTCTGGTTGGGTTCTGACCGTTGGGGATGGGTGTTCAGGTTGGGTTCTGAACATTGGGGGTGGGTGTTCAGGTTGGGTTCTGAACAGTGGGGGTGGGTGTTCAGGTTGGGTTCTGAATTTCGGGAGGTAAATGGGTTCTGGTTGGGTTCTGAACGTTGGGGATGGGTGTTCAGGTTGGGTTCTGAACATTGGGGGTGGGTGTTCAGGTTGGGTTCTGAACAGGGGGGGTGGGTGTTCAGGTTGGGTTCTGAATTTCGGGAGGTAAATGGGTTCTGGTTGGGTTCTGAACGTTGGGGATGGGTGTTCAGGTTGGGTTCTGAACATTGGGGGTGGGTGTTCAGGTTGGGTTCTGAACAGTGGGGGTGGGTGTTCAGGTTGGGTTCTGAATTTCGGGAGGTAAATGGGTTCTGGTTGGGTTCTGAATTTCGGGAGGTAAATGGGTTCTGGTTTGGTTCTGAATTTCGGGAGGTAAATGGGTTCTGGTTGGGTTCTGAACGTGGGGGGGGGGGGGTTAGGTTAGGTTCTGAATATCGGGAGGCAAAGTGTTCAGGTTGGGTTCTGAATTTCGGGAGGCGAATGGGTTCTGGTTTGGTTCAGAACTTAGGTTAGGTTCGATTCTGATTATCGGAAGGCTAAATGTTCAGGTTGGGTTCTTAATATCGGGAGGCAAATGGGTTCTAGTTTGGTTCTGAACATCGGAGGGTAAATGGGTTCTGCTTTGGTTCAGAACTTAGGTTAGGTTCCATTCTGATTAAGGGAAGGCAACGGGAGGAAATGGGTTCAGGTTGGGTTCTGAACATCTTGAGGCTTTTATTCTGGTTGGGTTCTGAACATCGGAAGGTGAGTGTTCAGGTTCGAGTGTGATTATCGGCAGGCAAAATGTTCAGGTTTGGTTCTCAACATTTTGTGGTTCTATTCAACAATTTGATCGGTTCATTGGGGTTTGTGTTAGGTAGGCCTATGTTTATTATTATCATTATTATTATTATTATTATTATTATTATTATTATTATTATTATATTTTTTATTGTTATTATTTTTAACGGGGTGAAGCCTTGGGATTGTAGGTTGTATATAGGCCTATGGGTTATGTGCGGGGGTGGGGGTTGGGGGGAGGGGGGCTGGAATGGTACAGGACGGTGTGTGCGTTCGTGCGGATATGAATATTGGTTGTTCATTTTGATCGTTCAACAGGTCTCTCGTCTACACAGCTCCGGTCGCTCATTCAATCATTTACCCTACTCTCTTATTCAGTCACTAATTCACTTACTCGTTCACTATTCAGTCGGTCAAGCACGCTCATACAGTCGGTTGATCACACAGGCACACATACATATGTATATATCTACACGTTCATACACTAACGCACGCACACGCACGCTCACATACACGCAAGCGCACGCACGCAAACACATGCACACGCACACGCACACGCGCGCACACACACACACACACACACACACACACACACACACACACACACACACACACACACACACACACACACACACACACACACACACACACAATCCAGAGCCCGAGGCAGATTGGGCGAGACAGACAAGGCCGACACAACAAGGCACCTTCTCCCCCACCCCCTCCCACCACCCCCTCCCCTCCTCCTTCACCCTCACTTTTCTCCTCCCCCCCTCCCCCCTCCCCCCTCCCCCCACATGGTCTATTCATCAGTTCTTATTATTTTGACTTTCCCGTCCGGATTAAATTCTTTGGTTAAGTTCCTTGAGGGGATTTATTTTTTTGAATTGTGGACGGGGGGGTAGGAGGGGGTGAGGGCGGGGGTGGTTGGGAGGGCGTTGGTGAAGGGGGGGATGTGGGTTGGGGGGGGGGGTTGTGGGGGGGTAGGGTTGGAGGGGATGGGTGGGGGTTGGAGGGGGGGGTTGGGGATAGGGTGGGGGTGAGGTTGGGAAAAGGAGGAGAAAAGAAAGGAGGGAAATTGTCCACGTATTTGTCTGTTCGTAGAATAGGTAGGCTGGGTGAATGCGACGGAAAGAGAGAATATGATAACAGGGAAGGTTCTCTATTTTTCCTTTTTTTTCTACTTTACTAATATTATTTTTTTTGTGTGTAGTATATGTGTTTGTTTTTTTTGTAGTATATGTATTTTTTTATTTTTTTGTAGTATACGTTTTTTTTTTCTTTCTTTTTTTCATTTTTTTTGTGAAGACAGATACGGGAATATTTCTCGACGATAATGGTGGCTGGAATGGCAATGGTATCAGCAGCGTGGCAGATAATGGGAGCCATAAAAACGGGAGCATAAGAGAGTAATTCACCTCGATAGCCGTCATTAAAGAGGTCACGTTACTCTTTAACTTCCGACAGCACAAAAGCCAGTGCCGTAAGAAGATTTTCCCGCCGCAATATTAACCATTTCGTCCCATGCGGTTATCGACCATCGAGAGAGGGAGAGGGAGAGGGAGGGAGAGGGAGGGAGGGAGGGAGGGGGGGAGGGAGGAAGGGGGAGGGGAGGGGGAGAGAGGGAGGGTGGGAGAGGGAGAGGGGGAGAGTAGGGGGAGAGGGAGGGAGAGGGGGAGGGGAGGGGGAGGGAGGGAGAGGGGGGAGGGAGAGGGAGAGGGAGAGGGAGAGGGAGAGAGGGAGAGGGGGAGGGGAGGGGGAGAGAGGTGGAGAGGGAAAGAGGGGGAGGGAGAGGGAGAGGGAGAGGGAGAGGGAGGGGGAGGGAGAGGGAGAGAGGAAGAGGGGGAGGGGGAGAGGGGGTGGGAGA
>NC_091568.1:6099150-6126650 GCF_042767895.1 Penaeus vannamei
GGGGGAGACGAGGCGTTGAGGGGGAAGGGGAAGAGAGGAGGGAGTGGGAGCAAGGATAGGAGAAAAGGGGAGATGGAGGGAAGTGGAAGAGGTGTTATTGTGTGTGGGAGGAAGGGAAGAGGAAAGGGGATGGGTAGGGGGAGGTATTCTTGGAGAGAGAGAGAAAGAAAGAAAGAAAGAAAGAAAGAAAGAAAGAAAGAAAGAAAGAAAGAAAGAAAGAAAGAAAGAAGGAAAGAAAGAAAGAAAGAAAGAAAGAAAGAAAGAAAGAAAGAAAAGAAAAGAAAGAAAGAAACTAAGAGAAAGAGAAAGAGAGTGCTGTTACCGGGGGAGAGGGGGTTGGAGGAGGGATATAGGAGAGGGAAGGGCGAACGGGGGGGGGGCAAATAGGGAGAGAAGGGAAATAGAGTGGGATATGTTTCTGCGAGAGAGGGCAGGAAAGGGGAAAAGGTTACGGAAGAATAGATGGGACTGGTTGATGGGGTCTTTATGAATATTAGAACAGGGGGTGTGGATGCCTACCTTCCCTCCTTCCCTCCTTCCCTCCTTCCTTCCTTCCACCTTTCTCCACCTGTCCGCCAGCCTCTACACACTGAAGAAGGGGGAGAGGGAGGAGAAGAAAGGAAAAGAGAACACCAGCAGCGAGAAGATGAAAGATGGTAATGAAGGGGGAGAATAACTTTAGCAATGATTATGATGATGGAGACAATGATAAGAACGGAGAGGGGAGAAGGAAGAAGAGAAGAAGAAATTAGTATCAAATTTATTGTCTTTATACCAAAACATTTTTTTTCCCTTCATATACATTTTTTTTTGTTTTTCTTCTTCTTCGTGATATGCATATTCTGGTACGTGTTTTTTTTCATGCTTGCGTGTTCTTGCTCGGACTTCCGCGTTCTTGTTCACGCACATGTACGTATTTTTATGATGAACATGTAAGCATCCACAGTTGAAATCCTGACTAATCCTTTTCTCTCTCTCTCTCTCTCCCTCAGGTAAGCGACATCTTATCCTGCCGGTCTCTCCTCCTTCTCCTCCTCCGCCTCCTCCTCCTCCTCCGCCTCCTCCCTCGGGTAAGTAGGATAAAAGGAGACGGAGAGACGAGGGACGCGGATCCTTTTAAAGGGCCGAAGGAGACCGGGGATTCGCTACTCCGCATTACCGGCTGATGAGCGGAGGCGCCCGAGTGAGGAGGTGGAGAGATATTAAGTTGGGTTGGGATTACGTGGGGAGGGGTGGGAGGGAGGTGGGGGGGTTGTTTGTGTGTGTTCTATTGCGTTTATGTTTATGATTTTTTTATGTGTGTGCTATCTGGTGATATACACGCGCACACACACTCACAAAAACACATACATACACGCACTCGCTGGCTCTCTCTCTCTCACACACACACACACACACACACACACACACACACACACACACACACACACACACACACACACACACACACACACACACACACACACACACACACAGAGAGAGCAAGAGAAAGAAAAAAAAGAGACGAGTGATAAAAAAAAATCTTGAAATGCAATCGCAGACTCGGCAATTCTTAATTTTTCTCCTCACTTTAATCCAGCGCCAATAAATCTCCCACGATTGCGAAAGATGATTGGCATGAGTGCGCAGAACGGATGAGAGTGCGACCGTTGCTGAGCTGAGAACTAGCCTGTTAGGTCGCCCTCGAGATATTAGATCGCTCTCGAAATATTAGGTCGCCCTCGAGATGTTAAGTCGACATTTAGATATTAAGTAGCCCTCGTGATTTTAGATAGACCTTGAGATATTAGGTCGCTCTCGAGATGTAAGATCGCCCACGAGATATCAGGTCGCTCTCGAGGTGTTAGGTCACCCTTGAGAAGTGTCTAATGCCGCTTGTATTGCGAGACCAGAAGGGGAATGCACAGAGGTTTTTGACATCGTGTAAAAGCAGTGGCACCAGTAGATACAACGTCGAAGATTATTTTTGAGAATAACACTGTTTTTTATGTATTTCTGATCGTATTATTGTTCTCCGTGTTCAGGGAAAGAATACTGTGTGTGCCCCTTGCTTTTGGAAAGTCGCTCTGGGCAGCCGCTGGCACAGTTGGCAAACATCTCTCCGTGCGGGTACATTCTCGACCTCTCGACCTCTCGCCTGCTGCGTGCATGCTTGCAAGGCTCTTCGCTTGCGTGCCTGTATCTGTGTTGGTATCTGCGACTTTTCTGCCGGTCTCTCTCTCTCTCTGTTTGTTGATGATTTATGGAGATCGGAGGCTGTGGGAGAGAATGTGTGCTTTTGCTTCCTTGCGGGGTCTCAGAACGCCGTCTCAGAACGCGCAAGCATTGCTGCTTTCGCTCACGTACTTGTTATTACTGGCGATGACGGCGGAATGAAGGGCTTCTCTCTAACACGCGGTCATGCGAAGGCTTGCGCCGCCATGACGGGACTACCATCTCAAGCAGGCGTGCACACGTGCTTGAATGGAGGAACGTTTTTGTTCTCTCTCTCTCCTCTCTCTCTCTCTCTCTCTCTCTCTCTCTCTCTCTCTCTCTCTCTCTCTCTCTCTCTCTCTCTCTCTCTCTCTCTCTCTCTCTCTCTCTCTCTCTCTCTCTCTCCCTCTCTCCCTCTCTCTCTCTCTCTCTCTCTCTCTCTCTCTCTCTCTCTCTCTCTCTCTCTCTCTCTCTCTCTCTCTCTCTCTCTCTCTCTCTCTCTCTCTCTCTCTCTCTCTCTCTCTCTCTCTCTCTCCCTCTCTCCCTCTCTCCCTCTCTCCCTCTCTCCCTCGTCCTCTCCATTTATTGTTCTCCCTTTCTGCCTCCCTCCCTTTCTCTCCCACTGTCTGCGGCCTCAAGCACCGGCAAACACACGGAATATTTTTGTGACGGAGGAAGATGCATCGCACTCCTCCTCCTCCTCCTCTTCCTCCTCAGCGTGTTATCTTCGAGGCTTATTTTGGTTTCTTTTCCACCGACGCTGTTAACCTGCTTTTTCTTCTTTCGATTGTGAGTCCTCTCTCTCTCTCTCTCTTTCTCTTTCTCTTTCTCTTTCTCTCTCTCTCTCTCTCTCTCTCTCTCTCTCTCTCTCTCTCCCTCTCTCTCTCTCTCTCTCTCTCTCTCTCTCTCTCTCTCTCTCTCTCTCTCTGTCTCTCTCTCTCTCTTTCTCTCTTTCTCTGTGTAAAAAGAGAACGAGAAAGAGAGGGAGAGGAAGAGAGAGACAGAAAGTGAGAGCGACAGTAAAAGTGAGAGTGAGAGTAAGAGAGAGAGAGAAATGGAGAGATCGATTGAGATACTGAGAGGGGAGAGGATAGAGAGGGAGAGAGGAAAGGCAAGGACTTGGGAATCGGAGAGAGATAGAATGATACAAAGACTCGAGCAGAGGATGACTAAGTCCCCTTAATGAGTTGCCTTATAAGG
Organism: Penaeus vannamei; assembly: GCF_042767895.1. Lineage (NCBI taxonomy): Eukaryota > Metazoa > Arthropoda > Malacostraca > Decapoda > Penaeidae > Penaeus > Penaeus vannamei. Next base: position 6,102,544 of record NC_091568.1, read on the forward strand.
ACCGTGCCACGAGGGACGGGGTAAACACCCTGGTGGGTATTTGGGGAAGGCGGCGATAGCAGTTTTAGAGGTAATGGTGATGACCGCGACTGTGGTGGGGGTGATTTGGAGGTGGAGGAGGTGGTGGTGGTGGTGGTGGTGGTGGTGGTGGTGGTGGTGGTGGTGGTGGTGGTGGTGGTGGTGGTGGTGGTGGTGGTGGAGGAGGAGGAGGAGGAGGAGGAGGAGGAGGAGGAGGAGGAGGAGGTGGAGGAAGAGGAGGAGGAGGAGGAGGAGGGAGGAGGAGGAGGAGGGAGGAGGAGGAGGAGAAGGAGAAGGAGGAGGAGGAGGTGGGGGAGGGTGGGAGAAGGAAGAGAGGAGAAAAGAAGGATATCAACTGTATTCTGGTATTGATGAACATCTAGCAATACATTAACATTAAAATAAACAAAAAAAAAATGAAAATTGAAATAGAAAGAGAGAGAGAGAGAAAGAAAGAGAGAGTTAGGAAGATACAAAAAAAGAAGATAAGCAGGATAAATGGGTGCATAGCCGGGCCAGACAGCGTATCCTCCTCCTCCTCCCCCCTTCACCCCCTTTACCCCCTCACCCCCACCCCCCCCCTGGCGTCTGAACATACGGGATCAGATATCGCTCTCGGGTCAGACGGGAGGCAATCAGGCGCTTGGTATCGTTGGTATCATGAGGCTTTTGTTGATGGAGCCTCTTTTTGGTATGTAGAAAGGGGAGGAGGGGTGGGAGGGTAGGGGGAGGGGAGGGATGGGAGGGTTGGGGGAGAGGATGGAGTTGGGGTTGGGGATTTGGGGGGGGAGGAAGGATTGGATGGTAGGGGGGATTAGGGGGAGGGAAAGAGGGAAAGGAGGGATTTGGAATGGGGAGGGTAGGGGGAGAGGGGAAGGGGGAGGGATAGGAGAGTAGGGGAGGAGGAGGGAGTTGGGGTTGGGGATTAGGGGGAAGGGAAAGGAGGAAAAGAGGGAGTTGGAATGGGAGGGTAGGGGGAGAGTGGAAGGGGAGGAGGGATGGGAGAGTAGGGGGAGAGGAGGGAGTTGGGGTTGGGGATTTGGGGGGAGGGAGAGGGGAGGAGGGATGGGAGGGTAGGGGAGGAGGAGAGAGTTGAGGTTGGGGATTAGAAGGAAGGGCATTAGGAGGCATGCGCGAGGGAAAGGGAAAAGGGTCACGTGATAGAGGTCATGTCATGACTGACACTTTAAAAGGCTGAGGAAGAGCGTAAACAGGAACGTATGTGAATATAAACGGTATATTTATTTGATTTTTTTTTGTAATGCTTTTCATTAGCTGTCGCGAACGGAGAGTGACAATGAAGGAGATTTTTGCGATGATTATAACGATTCTGTCGCCATTATCACCCATATTATCACCACCACTACGATTGCTATCTCCACATCACAACACCACCGCTGATCATGACAACAACCCCACCCTTACCCCTATCTCTACCCTCACCCTTACCCCATAGAGAGAGAGAGGGGAGAGGCAGACAGACAGACAGATAGGCAGACAGAAAGGCAGACGGAGAGAGAGAGAGAGAGAGAGAGAGAGAGAGAGAGAGAGAGAGAGAGAGAGAGAGAGAGAGAGAGAGAGAGAGAGAGAGAGAGAGAGAGAGAGAGAGAGAGAGAGAGAGAGGGGGGATCTGCACGCCTTATCTCCTCGCTATCTCCCTTTGCCACGGATTCAGTGACCTCTCCTTATAAGGTGGATGAGAACACCGTCGAGGAAGCTGCTTTCGGGAGGGTTGGGCGTGAGGGCGTGGGTCAGGCGCCGTGGATGGGCGTTGGAGGTGGAGGGGGTGGGTGGAGGAGGTGGAGAGGGTGGAGAGGGAGGTTGGGGTGGTTGAAGGAGGTGGGGGTGGATGGAGGAGGTGGAGAGGGTGGTTGGGGTGGTTAAAGGAGGTGGGGGTGGATGGAGGAGGTGGAGAGGGTGGTGGGGGTGGATGGAGGAGGTGGAGAGGGTGGTGGGGGTGGATGGAGGAGGTGGAGAGGATGGTGGGGGTGGAGAGGGAGGTGGGGTTAGTTGGAGGAGGTGGAGAGGGTGGTTGGGGTGGTTGGAGGAGGTGGAGATGGAGGTGGGGGTGGATGGAGGAGGTAGAGAGGGTGGTGGGGTGGATGGAAGTGGTGGAAAGGGTGGTGGGGGTGGAGAGGGAGGTGGGGTTTGGATGGAGGATGTGGAGAGGGTGGTGAGGGTGGATGGAGGAGGTGGAGAGGGTGGTGGGGGTGGATGGACGAGGTGGAGAGCGTGGATGGAAGTGGTGGAAAGGGTGGTGGGGGTGGATGGAAGTGGTGGAAAGGGTGATAGGGGTGGAGAGGGAGGTGGGGTTGGTTGAAGAAGGTGGAGAAGGTGGTGGGGGTGGATGGAGAAGGTGGTGGGGGTGGGACGGTGGATGAAAGAAGCAGTGGTGGAAGTAGGGGATGAGCTTTTGTAGAAAATGTTAATTTTTTGACTGATGGAGAATAATATTTATTGTATATGAAGTGGAACTGATGAGGAAGAAAAAAAGTAAAAAAAAAAAGACAAAAAGGGTCTCTCTCCTTCCCTCTCTTTCTCCCTTCACACTCCCCCCCCTCTCTCTCTCGCTCGCTCGCTCGCTCCCTCTCCCTCTTCCTTTCCTTCTCTCTCTTTCAACAGAAATCACAATTAAATCATATTTACTATTTTCTTTCACCCAGAGCCGGGAATGAAAGAAAAAAAAAAGAGATGGAAAGTGAAAGAAGCCCAAGAAAATGATGATGTTAATAAAGCTCAAAGTTGCATGCTCCGCCCATAATCCTTTCCGCACTGAGCGTGTTCCCCTTCGCCTCGTAAGTAACAGTTTAAGACGTCAGAAGTATTTTTCCTTCTCAAGAGTTCCCGCGCGTATAGTTACGTTCGTAAACAACGTAAGTGATGGGGATAATTTTTGGACTTGCGAGAACAAAAAAAAAGAAAGTTTTGACCGCGTCTAAATTTGGATAAAGGATAAGCTCGAGTTTTTCTTTCTGTCTTGGGGGGTTTTCGTTTATTTTTAGTTTTTGTTTTTACCTTTCTTTCTTTCTTTTTTGCCTTTTGTTTGTTTTCTTCCTCCTGTCATTCGTTAAATATTCGAGATGAGAGAAGAGAAAAGAAAGAGAAAGATAGAGACATTTCGTAAAAAGAAGAGAAGAGAACAGAAGAGAAGGGATAGAATAAGGAAAGAGAAGAGAAGGGACAGAATAAGTGAAGAGAAGAGAAGAGAGGAGAAGGGATAGAATAAAGAAAGAGAAGATAAGATTAGAAGAGAAGAGAAGGTATAGAAAAAGAGAAGAGAAGAGAGAGAGAGCGCGCAGACGGCTCGAGGCTGCCAGTCGGCGGCGAGCCTCATCTGGAAAGCCTTGATTCAATAAAAGCAAGTTTGTGTGCCACCTCCTTACGAGTCGAGACTTCTTCCTTTTTCTTTTTTTTCTTGAAGTTTGATTCATGATTTTGTTTTTGTTTGTTCGTTTCCTTCTTTGTCTCTGGGGTTGTTTGTGTTTTCGTGTTTTGATTTTGATTTTGTTTATATGTATTTATTACTTTTGTCTTTTTTTTATTTTTTTGTTTTTTACTCAAACTGGTTTCCTTATTTTTTGTATGTGTTTTGTCATCCTTTTTTCTCCGTCTTTTCATCTATGCCTTCTTTGTCTTGGTTTTCTGTCTATCTCTCTTACCTTTTCCATCATTACATTTTAACTTTATTTTTCCCCTTCCCTCCTTTCTTTCTTTCCTCCACTTCTCCACTTCCCCTTTCACTTCAGAGATTCCTCTCCTCTCCTTTCCATTTCCCCATCCCCCTCCACCTTCCCCATCCTTCTCAATCTCTCTCTCTCTCTATCCCTATTCTCCCTCTCCCCATCCCTCTCCCTCTCACTCTCCAGCCCTGTCTCTCTCCCTCTCCCCCTCCTCCTCTCCCTCTCCCTCTTCCTCTATCAGAGACCCCACTCCTCCATCTCTTCTTCTTCCTCCTCCTCCTCCTCCTCCTCCTCCTCCTCCTCCTCCTCCTCCTCCTCCTCCTCCTCTATCTCCATCTTCTCCTCCTCCTTAAGGCGGGGGATGTGCGTCGGGGAAGGGGAGGGGATGGGGTGTGTGAGTGGGGGGGGGGAGGGTATTGTGTGTGCAAGGGTGGTAATAGTTATTTACAAGTGCTCGACCGAGGGGATAATTGTTGGAACTCCACCCATGGGAAACATCAGCGCGCGTTCAGTCGGGTTAAATATAGGCACTCGGGGCGGGCTTCTAAAAAGGCGCGCGCACGGAACCTTTTTTTTCTTTTCTTTTTCTATTGTTTTATTTTATTTTCTTCTTTTGTGTCGGTTTTTCTTTCTTTATTTCTTTCGGTGGAATGGAAAGCGGTTTGGTGGTTTTGTGTGTGTGTGTGTGCGTGTGTGTGTGTGTGTGTGTGTGTGTGTGTGTGTGTGTGTGTGTGTCTATGTCTGTATGTATGTTGGTCTGGATTTTTATTTCCCTTCTCATTTCTTGTGGATTTTTCGGTCTTTGTTTTTCGACAGGTTTTTGTTCTTTCTCTTCTGGAGATTTTATAGGTCTTAACTCTCTCTCTCTCTCTCTCTCTCTCTCTCTCTCTCTCTCTCTCTCTCTCTCTCTCTCTGTCTCCCTTTCTCTCTCTCTCTCTCTCTCTCTCTCTCTCTCTCTCTCCCTCTCCTCTCCCTCTCCCTCTCCCTCTCCCCCCCTCTACCTCCCTCTCCCCCTCTACCTCCCTCTCCCCCTCTACCTCCCTCTCCCCTCTATCTCCCTCTCCCCCTCTATCTCCCTCTCCCCCTCTACCTCCCTCTCCCCCTCTACCTCCCTCTCCCTCTATCTCCTAAATTAGAGGCTTTGCTGGTAATGATTTATTTATACCCGGGCAGCGGTAGGTTGATAAGGCTGTTTATGTGTGTTTAGAGTTTTTTTTCCGATTTTCCCCGAGGAGTTCGAAAAAGTTCTGTGTGCGATGCTGACGGAGGCGTTGCGAAGCCATTTAGCAAGACAGGAGTGTATTTGATGAGGCTTTTAAGCATTAATGATAGATGGGAGGCTTGATTAATTGGTAGTTTTAAGGGCAAACGTTGGTCGTAAATCGCCTAGTTATGGGCCTTGCAGAGACGAAGTGTAGCAGACACTCCCAACATTTTTTTTTTTTTTTTTTTTTTTAAGTTTCTCACTGTCTTCTGTTTCTTCTTCTTTCTCTTCCTCTTTTCGGGATGGGGTACCCACTTTTATTTTTTTCGAAGAATATTTCCATGAGAGGAAAAAAGAATCGGATATAGTCTCTTCCATGCTTCTGTCTCTCCCATTACCTCCCCCTACCCTCTTTGTTCTCCACGCCAACCCCCCTCTCTCTTCCTCCCCTGTTTCTCCTCACTCCTTCCTTTCTTTTTCCTCTCTCTTTCCCTTCCCACTCCCCTCGTCCTCCCATCACCCCCCTTCTTTCCCTCTCATTCCCCCCTTCCCCCCATCTCCCACTTCCCCTTCCACCTCCCTTTCCCAAGCAAGCACCCCACCTCACCCTCGAGCAAGGAGCCCGAGAGAAAGAAAAGCCACGAACCCGAAATTAGCTCTGGAGGTCGTCCTCGAGGCTCATTACCATGACTTAAGGCCACGAGAGCAGCCCTCGTGGGATTCTATCGCGCGGCGGCGAATGGCAGGGCTGTGTGTGTGTGTGTGTGTGTGTGTGTGTGTGTGTGTGTGTGTGTGTGTGTGTGTGTGTGTGTGTGTGTGTGTGTGTGTGTGTGTGTGTGTGTGTGTGAGAGAGAGAGAGAGAGAGAGAGAGAATGTGTGTGTGTGTGTATGTTTGTGTGTGTGTGTGTCTGTGTGTGAGTGTGCGTGCGCGCATTGTATACACGTATGCATATATAAGTGCATGTCTGAATATTTAAAAGTATTCGGATACATCACATGTGACTAATCAAAATCATTTTTCTTTCCACCGGAGCAACAGCCTATGTTCGAGGCGGGTGCGCGCGCTCGCCCGCCCGCGTCTGAAGCGTTCCCCGGGGAAATATTACCTCCGTCTCGGCGCGAACACCGGACAGGCGGAAGGGCTCCCCCCCCCCCCCTCCGCCGCCTCCCTTTACGACCCCGGACTTATTACTTACAACGAACGATTATCAGAAGCGCCTCGGAAGGGCGTGCTGGCGAGGCCCGGGAACGGAGGAGTCCCCGTAGGTCGACCTTTTATCGTAAATGGGGTTGTGGTCCTCGGGCGGGGCATTACGAGCGCCGGCCGGTCGCCTTTTCCTCCTTTTCCTTCTCTCTCTCCTCCAGCCTCCCCTATTCCCGTCTTCGGGTCGCTGCGGGGTCGTTCCTTGAGTTGTATTCGAGTGTTGGGGGACGGGGGGGGGGAGGGTAGTTTCACCGCGAGGTCGTTTTGGCTTTTGCTTGAAGTCGTTGTTTCGGGAGAATGATTATTGTTCGTTTACATTATCAATCGAATCTTTTTTATTATTTTTTTTATTTTTTTTTTTAAGGTAATATTTTCTGTCTAACTTTTTAAATTATTTTGTATTTTTTGTATTATAATTTCTGTCTGTAGATTTAAAAAAAATCTATTTTGATTTTTTTAGGTTATGATATTTCTGTCTCTCGTTTTTTTTATTATTATTATTATTATTTTTTAAATCTATTTTGTATTTTTTTACGGTTATGACATATTCCGTCTGTTTGGCTTATGTCAACAAGCGATCGCGGAGGAGGGTTGGGCGGCGGGCGTGCGAACTGAAAGAGGTTTGTTGACCTTGCGACATAGGCCGGGTTGCGAGTCAAGTGTGTTGCTGTGGTGTTGTTTTATTTTTATTTGTTTTTTGCGTTTTTTGTATTTTGTTAAGGTTGATTCGTTTAGGGAAATGTGGGTATTGTTGTTCTTATGGGTATTATTATTTGAGGATATATATGCCTTTGTTTGTCTGTCTGTCCATTGTTTGTGTGTATGTGTGGACGTGCATGGATATGTGCGTGCGTGTGCGTTCATATATATATATATATATATATATATATACCCACACACACATACATGTACATCAAGAAATACATATAAGCACCTTTGCCGACGTGTGCGCCTGTGTGTATATGTGTGTGCGTGTGCGTGCGAGCGAGCGTGCGTGCGTGTAACCAATCAGGCAATCAGCCGCCCAGAGTCAGGCATGCAGGCTCCAGGGGAGGGCGGGGGCGGATGAGAGAGAAAGAGAAAGGGAGAGAGAGGGAGAGAGAGAGAGAGGGAGTGCTGCTCTCTCTGATATGTGTGATAACATCTCAATTGGTCATTCCCAAATATTGACGTATGGTCGGGCCCTCAAACAGCTGTGCTCGAGAGGAGGGCAGATCCCGGGATAAGGGGGTTGGGGGGGGGGAGGTAGGTGGGTGTAGGGGGGGAAGGGGGAGAGTATAGGGGGATGAGAAGTAAGTGGGGGGAGGGTATAGGGGGATATGTATTTGGGGGGAAGGTATAGGGGATATGTATGTGGGGGGAGGGGGAGGGTATAGGGGGATGAGAAGTAAGTGGGGGGAAGGTATAGGGGTATGAGATGTAAGCAGGGGGGAGGGGGTATTGGGGGATGAGATGTAAGGGGGGGTATAGGGGGATATGTATGTGGGGGGAAGGTATAGGGGATATGTATGTGGGGGGGGGGAGGGGGAGGGTATAGGGGGATGAGAAGTAAGTGGGGGGAAGGTATAGGGGTATGAGATGTAAGCAGGGGGGAGGGGGTATTGGGGGATGAGATGTAAGAGGGGGGAGGGGGAGGGTATAGGGGGATATGTATGTGGGGGGAAAGGGGGGCGGGGCGAGAGGAAGGCCGTGGGGAAGGAAGATTAGTTCGGGGGATCGAGTTTTGGCCGACTGTTTGCGTTTCGGCGGATTTGGAAAGTCGGGTGATTTCGGGGTGTGCACACGGACTGACTGTGGGAGGAGCGGTTGGTGCTTGCTTGAAAGCGTTGGGGATTTGTTTGTTTTTATTTTATTTATTGTTATTATTAGTAGTAGTATTAGTATTTATTAATATTGTTATTTATTATTATTATTATTGTTATTTATTATTATTATTATTTATTATTATTATTATTTATGATGATTATTATTATTTATGATTATTATTATTATTTATTTATTTATATATTTATTTATTTGTTTTTTTTACTAAGGCCTTTGTTCACTGTCGCTCATTCAGTCACTCACGCGTTGAGTTCGGCTCAGTCGCACACTTAATCCTAATTCAGTGTCACATTCACACGCACACGCAAACGCACGCACACACGTGTACGCTCGTAAGTAAAAAGAGGCAATCGCACACACACACGCGCGCATTTATATTTCATTAGCCCGTGGCCGGGGCGAGGGAAGATACCACGTGATAGGATAGATAGACCTTAAATAGACCTACAGAAGGTCCGTAATGGCCGGCGGGGAGTCAATATTGACGGAGTGCAGGACAGTCAACACAGAGCTCTGGGAAAGTGGCAGAGGCGGGGGCGATGCGGGCGGGCGTGTGGGCGTGGGTGGGGGACGGGGGCGGATGGGCGCGGACCGGTGTTGTGGGCGGAGGACCGGGCATTCGCGGATTAGCTGGAAGGGCTGGTGGCAAAGGGACGTGGACTCGTTGTTCGGCGCGATCTTTGTCTCTTTGGTCGTTTGGGAGAGGGTCAAGCAGTTACGTAAACATTTATATACAGGGTCACTTACGTACACACTCACGCACGCACCTACGCACACACACACACACACTCAGACACACACACACACTCAGACACAAACACACACACATACACATACATACATATACATTCAGTCTCTTCCTCCCAACTTCCCTTTTTTCGTTTCTCTCTCTCCTCCTCCCTCTTTCACTCTTTCTTCTCTCTCTCTCTCTCTCCCTCTCTCCCTCCCCCTCCCTCTCTCCCTCCTTCCGTCCCTCCCTCCCTCCCTCTCCCTCCCTCTCCCAGCCTCCCCCCTCTCCCTCCCTTCCCCCCAAGAGAGCACCGTTGCATGTGAATGTGACGGAGACCTTGAAGGCGCAGATGAGGCTTGAAGGTCTCTTGGCAGGTGATTGATGCGCCCGTCAGATCAGGCCGTTCTCCCTCACGCTCTTCTCCCTCGCCCTGTTCCCATTCACGCCCTTCTCCCTCACCCTGTTCTCTATTAGTTTGTTCTCTTTCGCGCCATTTTCCCTCACCCTGTTCCCATTCGCGTCCTTCTCCCTCACCCTGTTCTCTCTCACTTCATTCTCTTACTTCTCCCTTTATTCATCACTGTTCCATATCCCATTCGCTACTGCAGGAAAAACAGAATGGGTAGCTGTTACTCCCCCCCCCCCCCACGCCCAAACTTGCAATAATTCCCCCAGTTACAGGAAAGGGATCAGGTCATCAGTGGGCGTGAATGACCTGAAACGCCCTAGATCGCCAGAAGATCGGGTGAAGCGAAACGGAAAGAGAGCAAAAAAAGGAAAATGAATCGTGACGTTTCGAGCGAGAGTCGACTCCTCATCAGACGACAACAAAGTGTGTGGTTTGAACATCCAGCAGTCTGATTGTTTTTGTTTTTTTTGTTTTTTTTTATCTTTGTACACTAACTTTTTAAATTTTATGTTATTTATTTAACTTTTTTTCTTCTTCTTGCAAGGCTGTACGAGTCAGATTTATTGGCTTTGGCGTGAAGGATGTGACTTTTCTCTCTGACGACATCGTGACGTAATGCGAGTTGCGTGCGCGCCCTGGGATCCGCTACTGTAATTGCTGCTCAAGGTTGACCACGACTTGGCTTTTATGGAGTCGGTTCTACGGTTTTTTGGAGGGAGAAATGACGTGATTTTTTTTTTTTTTGTTTTTTTTTTTTTTTGTTTTTTTTTAAGGAGTGAGTAGAGGTATACTTTTATAAGAATATATTTGTATGCAATTTGATTTTTTAAATTTCAAATGTAATATCAAATAAGAAAAAAATGTATCCATTTAATAGGCATGATGGACAATATAAAACATGTTACATTTTGATTGTTCGCAAATATATTATTCAACATAGGCCTACCTAAACCGAAAATAATGCATACTTCGTCTTCCTTTCTCGAAAGTACAAATTGTTCGCGATTAGGCGAATATCCTGCCGATTTTTTCCATTCGCTTAATAAACCAAAGGCTGAGGCGGCTAAATTGTATTCACTTTTCGGCGATTCCATGAATTCCAAGAAGCGACGTCTTCAGTTCCCGTTTTCTTCGATTCTTTGGGGAGGAGGCGTGGCTCTCTATTTTTGTTGTTGCTTGCGTTGTTATTGTTTTTTGTTGTTGTTATTGTTTTTTTTTTCTTTTACATTAATAAAGGTGGTTAATGTATGGGCGATGCGCGTCTGGTAATACAACTTGAATGTTGTTAATTAGGGGAAAGTGAAGCATTTTACGTTTTTATTTATTTTTATTTACCTGTTTATTTTGTTTTTATTTATTTATTTATTTTGGTATTTTGAGGTTGTAATGATCCAACCCGACTCGATATAATAGGGAGGAAAGCGAAGGGCAAATAATGAGCATCACGGTTGATCAGCCAAGTTAATTAGCCGCGTTGACCCCCCACCCCCTACCCCCCACCTCCGCTCCCTCCCTCCCTCCCTCCCTCTCTTTCATCCGCGCGGAATCACAGGGAAGGTGCGCCGATTTGGGGATTCTTTGATATCTCGTGTTTATAGTCCTCCCTTGATTAAACCTTCTTTTGGCTGCGGTGCTTGGGTATGCATTGTGTTTACGAGGCTATCCCCCCTCTCCACCCCCCGGATTCGTGAATTTCGGATTCTCTCTCTCTCTCTCTCTCTCTCTCTCTCTCTCTCTCTCTCTCTCTCTCTCTCTCTCTCTCTCTCTCTCTCTCTCTCTCTCTCTCTCTCTCTCTATCTCTCTATCTCTCTCTCTCTCTCTCTCTTTGTCTTTCTGTTGTCGTTTTTTCTTTTTGTTGTATTTCTTGTTTTTTTTTTCTTTCTTTCTCTCTTTCTCATTCTGTCTTTCTTGTATGGGTGGGTGCGGGTGTGTGTGTGCGTTCGTGCGTGCGTGTGTGTGTGGGGGGGTTGAGTATGTATGTATGTATGTGTGTATATGTGTGAGCGTATGTTTATGTGCGTGCGTATGTTTGCAGACCCTTGACCTCTGCGGGTAACGTTATGGTAGCGCCAGTAACGAGGTAATAAGGGTGATTATGGCGTCTCAATTGGTGAAGGTGATGGTGGTGATGACGCGAACGCCTTGGTGAAGTCCTTGGATTAAGAAGAAGAAAAAATAACAAGAAGAAAAGAGAGGGAGAGGGAGAGGGAGGGAGGAAGGGAGGAGAGGGTGGGAGGGAGAGGGAGGGAGAGGGAGAGGGAGAGGGAGAGGGAGAGGGAGGGAGAGGGAGAGAGAGAGAGAGAGAGAGAGGGAGAGGGAGAGAGAGAGAGAGAGAGAGAGAGAGAGAGAGAGAGAGAGAGAGAGAGAGAGAGAGAGAGAGAGAGAGAGAGAGAGAGAGAGAGAGAGATTAAAGAGGACGTGGTTGGATATGCTGGCGCTGTCGAAGGGCGGGGATAAGGAGAAATGAGAAAGGGAAGTGATGAGAAAAAGAGGAGGAGAGAGAGAAAGAGACAGATAAACGCAGACGGACGGGCGGCCAGAGAGAGAGAAAGAGAGAGAGAGAGAGGAAGAAAGTAAGAAAGTAAGAGAAAAAGAGAAATAGGATACACCAGGAGAAGAGAATGTGAGCCTAGTGTAATTGAATTAGATCTCCCACGCGCGTACTCTCGCACCTCCCCCCTCCCCCTTCCCCTTCCCCCACTCTTTCAGTCAGTCTGTCTTTAGTTTTCTTTCTTTCTCCTTCACTCCATAAGAAGACAAGAGAAAATAGAACAGATTTAAAAGGCATGAGATACGATAGAAATGAGTAACTGAAAATAGATTAGAATAAGAGAAAAGTCATGCAAAAAACTTTTTCTGTTCATCCTCTTTATCGAAAGTGGAAGTCAAAGAAGGAGACGATGATTAGGGTTTTTTTCTTTGTTATTCATTACGAAGAAGGTGATAATGATGATTTGAATTTTTTGATTCCCTTTTTTTCTTCTTTGTTATTGTTTACGAAGAATATGATGATAATTTGATGTATTTTATATTTCTTTGTATTTTTTCTTGATCGTTATTTTCGAATGATGATGTTATCACTATTTTTAATTTCTTTGTTTTTTCTTTTCTTTGTTATTCTTTTTTCAATGTTTCTTAAGAGGCTGTAGGACCGGCGACTCACAAGAGGAACTCAATTGGTGGATATGCTGGTTGATGGCGGGGGATCCTGACGTGTTTCGGGGTGAGGGGGAAGGAGGAAAGGGGGGGAAGGAGGGAGGAAGGGGGGAGAAGGAGGGAGGAAGGGGGGAGAGGGAGAGGGCGAGGGGGAGAGGGCGAGGGGAAGGGAGGGAGGGAGAGGTTGATGTGGAGGGAGGTTGAAATGGAGGGAGGGATGGGGGAAGGAGAGAAGGAGGGAGGGAGATGGTGAAAGAGAAAGAGAGAGAAAGGGGGGGAAGAGGGGAGGGAGGAAAGAGAGAAGGAAGAGAAAAAGAGAGAGTGTGTTTGTGTGTTTGAGCGTGTGTGTGTGTGTGTATGTGTGTGTACGTGTATGTGTATGTGTCTGTCTCTGTGTGTGAGTGTGTACGCGTGTGAGTGTATGTATGTATGTATGCAAGCGTCCGTGTTCGTGCGTATGCGTGTGTGCGTGGAGCCGTTGTTTCCCGGCTGAGTTCATTATGCCACATGTGGTTGATTGCTCACGGAAGTGGTTTGGGCCGACACCCACGCTCGCTCATCCTCCGTGGGTTGCACACACACACATACACACACTCACACTCACACACACACACACACACACGCACGCACATACGCACGCCCACGCACACACACTCACACACACACTCACACTCACGCACACTCACGCACACTCTCACACTCACGCACACACACGAGCACACACACACACACACACACACACACACACACACACACACACACACACACACACACACACACACGCACACGCACATACGCACGCACACGCACTCACACTCACGCGCACACTCACACTCACGCACACACACACACACACACACACACACACACACACACACACACACACACGCACACACACGCACACACACACACACACACACACACACACACGCACACACACGCACACACACGCACACACACGCACACACACACACACACACACACACACACACACACACACACACACACACACACACACACACACACACACACACACTTGCACTGGTACAAATATACATATATCTATATATACAATTACACAGACACTCATACATAACGCATATCTATACATATACATCCATCCACGAAATACATATATATGAGGAATTCAGATATATGTACTATACAAAAAAAAAAAAAAAAATATATATATATATATATATATATATTAAAATCTTGCGGTACATATCCCTCAGATGCGAAGCTTTATGGTTTTGTGTATTGAAAAAATGTTCCGCTCGGCCATAAATCAATGGAAACGGCCGAAAGTACCTGAATTATTATTATGGGGACTATACATCATGGAGAGGGAGGGAGGGAGGGGGAGGGAGAGGGAGAGGGAGAGGGAGAGGGAGAGGGAGAGGGAGAGGGAGAGGGAGAGGGAGAGGGAGAGGGAGAGGGAGAGGGAGAGGGAGAGGGAGAGGGAGAGGGAGAGAGAGAGAGAGAGAGAGAGAGAGAGAGAGAGAGAGAGAGAGAGAGAGGGAGAGGGAGAGGGAGAGGGAGAGGAGAGAGAGAGAGAGAGAGAGAGAGAGAGAGAGAGAGAGAGAGAGAGAGAGAGAGAGAGAGAGAGAGAGAGAGAGGGGGGGGGGGAGGAATGTATTATTCATCGCTTGAACGAAATATCAATCAGTATGGATAACAGCGTATCAATTAAAATTAAAAATCACTAAACATCAATTTTTTTCTGATTCGTCAATTTTTTTTACGAGACGAGAACTTGAGATAATTATGAGAGTCGTGAGATAAGGAGGCGAGTGATGTCACCTTTCTCAGCGTGGGATGGCGGCGACCTCACGTGGGAGATGAGGGGATGAGGGGAGGCTGAGATGCAGGCGCCGCTTCTCGAGATGGGCGGAAGGGCGCCGGATTCCACCTCCCGAAGCAGTTCCTGGGGCGGAATGAGGGCAATTAGGGTGGGCGTGTCAAGGGCGCCTCCTCCTCCTCCTCCGGGAGTTGGGGCGGGCGTCTTGGCGAGGAAGGGGGTAGATTTGAACATGGGAAGGGGGAAAGGGGGATGGGGGTAGATTTAGGCATAAGGAGGGGGAAGGGGAAGGGGGTAGACTTGGGCATAAGGTGGGGGGAGGGGGAAGGGGGTAGACTTAGGCATAAGGAGGGGGGAATGGGGAAAGGGGGTAGACGTAGACATGGAAAGAGGGGGAAGGGGGAATAAGGTAGACTTGGGCATAAGGAGGGGGGAGGGGGAAGGGGGTAGACTTAGGCATAAGGAGGGGGGGAGGGGAATGGGGTAGGCTTGGGCATAAGGAGGGGGGAAGGGGGAAGGGGATAGACTTAGGTATAAGGAGGGGGGAAGGGGAAGGGGGTAGACTTAGGCATAAGGAGGGGGAAGGGGAAGGGGGTAGACTTAGGCATAAGGAGGGGGGAAGGGGGAATGGGGTAGACTTAGGCATAGGGAGGGGGGGGAAGGGGATAGACTTGGGCATAAGGAGGGGAGGAAGGGGGAAGGGGGTAGACTTGGGCATAAGGAGGGGGGAGGGGGAATGGGGTAGACTTAGACATGGAAAGGAGGGAAAGGGGGAGTGGGGTAGACTTAGACATGGAAAGGGGGGAGGGGGAGTGGGGTAGACTTAGACATGGAAAGGGGGGGAGGGGGAAGGAGATAGACTTGGACATAGGCAGTGAGAGAAGGAAGGAAGGGAATAGACTGGAATCTATGGAAGGAAAAAAGAGAGAAAGAAAGGGATAGACTTGAACACGAGCAATGGGAAAAGAGGAAGAGGGGGTAGACCTGGACCTGTAGGAGAGCAAGGATGGGGGAGATCAAGAAGGATTATCAGGAAGAAGGATTGAACGGGTGATGGAAAACAATGCATCCACACGCTTGCGCATTGATCACGTGTTGTCGAGTCGACCGATCCGCACGCACGGGGACATGCACACGCATACACCTGCAGGTATAGAGAGGCAGACTGTGTGTGTGTGTGCGTGCATATACGTAGCGATAAAGAGAGGGAAAGGGGAGAGAAAAAGAGAGAAAAACAATAGGGAGAGAGAGAGAGAGAGAGAGAGAGAGAGAGAGAGAGAGAGAGAGAGAGAGAGAGAGAGAGAGAGAGAGGAGAACAAACACAAGAGGAGGAAAAGAAGCACCGACACAAAACACAGCTTCCCTTTCTCACTCCCTCTCCTCCTCCCTTTCTTACTACCCCTCCTCCTCCCTCCCTTCCCCTCCTTCCCCTCCTCCTCCTCCTCCTCATCCCTTTCCTCTCCCTCCACCCCCTCCTTCCCTTACACTCTCCCCGTTGGGTTTAGTATGATGTTACTTTTTCCCCCCTCTCTTCCTCTCCCTCCCGGTCTCCATCTCTCTAATGTACCGGGAGCGAGCGAAGAACCCGGTATTGTTTAAGCCGGTGTTTCGCGGAAGGCGGTGAGCGCTGGGGCCTTTGTACTTTCCGTCGCCATTACTGTAATCATGGGATATTCTTATTCCAAGTTGGTGTGCGGAGAGAGAGAGAGAGAGAGGGGGGAGTGAGAATGAGAGGTAAAGGGAAAGGGAGAGGGGAGTGAGAGTGAGAGAGAAGGGAGTGAGAAAGAGAGGTAAGGGGAAGGGAGAGAGGAGTGAGAGTGAGGTAAGGGGAAGGGAGAGGGGAGTGAGAAAGAGTAGTAAGGGGTTATGGGGAAGGGGTAAGCCTATTGAGAGAGGGGGGAGTGAGAAAGAGAGTTAAGGGGGAAGGGGCAAGGGGAAAGGGGTAAGCCCATTGAGAGAGGGGAGTGAGAAAGAGAGCTAAGGGGGAACGGGTAACTCCATTAAGAGAGAAGGGAGTGAGAGTGAAAGGTAAGGGGTTAGGGGAAAGGGGTAAGCCCATTGAGAGAGAGGGGAGCGGGAAAAGACGTAAGGGGGAAGGGGGAAGCCCATTGAGAGAGGAGAGGAGGTAAAGGGGTAAGTCCACTGAGAGAGGGAGTGGGAAAGAGAGGAAAAGGGTAAGGGGAAAGCACATCAAGAGAGGGAAGGAGGTGAAGAAAGGTAAGGGGAAAGGGGGTAAGCCCATTGAGAGAGAGAGGAGAAGGTAAAGGGGTAAGTCCATTGATCTGTTTCCCTCCCACGCCCATCCCCCTACCCCTCTGCCTCGTCTCTCGTCCCCCCCCCCTCTCTCTCTCTCTCTCTCTCTCTCTCTCTCTCTCTCTCTCTCTCTCTCTCTCTCTCTCTCTCTCTCTCTCTCTCTCTCTCTCTCTCTCTCTCTCCCCCCTATCCACTCCTCTTTTATTTTCCTTCGTACTCCGATATAGAGGTATCGAAGTTGTTTTGTGAAGATCTCGTACCTGGGCTTTGAAAAGGACAAGAAAAGCACGATCGACTTTTTTTCACTCGCTGGGAATATTTCTTCTTCTTCTTCTTCTTCCTCCTCCTCCTCCTCTTCTTCTTCTTCTTCTTTCTTTCTTTCTTTTTTTCCCTTTCTTCCTGTCGTTCGGGCTGTAGCGTTTCGTGCATAATGAAGTCTTACTGACGCTCACAGACG
Organism: Penaeus vannamei; assembly: GCF_042767895.1. NCBI lineage: Eukaryota > Metazoa > Arthropoda > Malacostraca > Decapoda > Penaeidae > Penaeus > Penaeus vannamei. The sequence goes on from NC_091568.1 coordinate 6,119,280, forward strand.
CGCACACACTCGCGCACGCACGCACGGGCTATCCGCACCGGTGCAGCGAAACAATGACCATCGTGTATGATGTAAACAAACCGCGTTACTATGACTACGCAGGTGAATGACTCCCCCTCCCCCTCCCCCCCCCCACAGCTCATCAAAACTTCCCCTTGTCCTTTTCTCATTTCTCCCTTTTATTTCCCGTTCCCCCTGTTTTCCTTCTCTTCTATTTCCCTTTCTTCCTTTTTTCCTTTTCCTCTTTGATTTCCCTATCTCCGTTTTTCCTTCTCCTCTTTTATTTCCCTTTCTTCATTTTTTTCTTCTACCTTTCATTTTCTTTTCTCCCATTTTCCCCTATACATTTCATTTCCTTATCTCCCGTTTTTCCTTCTCCCTTTCATTTCCCTATCTCCTTTTTTACTTCTCCATTTCATTTTCCTTTCTCCCTTTTTTCCTTCTTTCTTTCATTTCCTTATCTCCCATTTTTCCCCTTTTCTCTTTCGTTTCCATATTTTCCTTCTCGCTTTCATTTCACTTCCTATTTTTTCCTTCTCTCATTCAGTTACCTTTCTCTTTATCCTTCCCTTTCTTCGTCCCTTTGTTCTATCTCTTTCCCTTCCCCATTCCCCTTTGTACTTCTCCCATTCGCATTGATCTTTTTATCTTTCGTCTCTTTCCTTCTCTTCCCCATTCCCCGCTTTCCTTCCCTTTTCCCCTTTCCCGCTTCTTTCGCATTTTCCGTTTCCGTCGTTATTTTCCTTTCTCCTTCCCCCGTTCATATTACCCTAATTCTTTTCCAGTTCCCCTTTCTCTTTCCCCTTCCTCTTCCGCATTATGCTTTCTCCTTTCCAATTTCCCGTTCCCCTTCCCCATATCCCGTTCTTCTTCCTCATCCCCTTCCCCCTTCCCCTCCTTCCCATTCCCCTCCTTCCCCTCTCCTTCCCCCATTCCCCCTTATCATTGTTTAAGCATTCCGTGACGGTCAGCTGATCGTTAAACAGCTGATCGTTAAACACACGTCGGCGCAACAGTCGACAGGATTTCTCTTTTATTATTCACATTTCCCGACCCCCCCCCCTCTCTCTCTCTCTCTCTCTCTCTCTCTCTCTCTCTCTCTCTCTTCTCTCTCTCTCTCTCTCTCTCTCTCTCTCTCTCTCTCTCTCTCTCTCTCCCTCCCCTCCCTCCCTCCCTCCCTCCCTCCCTCCCTCCCTCCCTCCCTCCCTCCCTCCCTCTCCCTCTCTCTCTCTCTCTCTCTCTCTCTCTCTCTCCTCTCTCTCTCTCTCTCTCTCTCTCTCTGTCTTTCTCTCTCTCTCTCTCTCTCTCTCTCTCTCTCTCTCTCTCTCTCTCTCTCTCTCTCTCTCTCTCTCTCTCTCTCTCTCTCTCTCTCTCTCTCTTTATATCGCTGGTTAACACTATTTTCTCGCGAAGTGGAACGAATCGAATGCCTCCCGATTTCCAGTGGGACAGTTTTGGCGTAAGGGCCAGGTGGTTATTGGAATCAAAGGAGTTAATCGCTCTTGCTGACGGGTCGTTGTTATCGGTGTCCGTTATTGGCGATCTCGTCGGCCGGAAGACTTACAGGTGGTTCCTCGACTCGACTCGTAGATTGACTGAGACAAGATGTTATGAAGCCGATTTTATTTTATTTATTTATTATTTTTATTATTTATTATTATTATTATTATTATTATTATTATTATTATTATATATATATATATATATATATATATATATATATATATATATATATATATATATATATATATATGTATATATATATTTTAGCTTCCGCAACAATGTGGTCCTTTAAATCAGTCAGACACGTGGATCATGTTGAATACGCAACTGGCTTTTGATATTAGGACATTACGGATCGGGCTGGCATTGGGTGTTGATTCAAGGATGGCTGCCTGAAGTGATTGCCGCCTCCCCACACCAGCGGCCGCGTTAATAGGGCTCCCGACGGCGATGGACGGCTGGGCGACCGCGAGGGACGTCCTGGCGCGTGATTCCGAGCGCGAGGAGGAGCGAGGTGGCTTATGTGCCTCGTCAGACGCCGCCGCGGATCGCCGTTATCGGGCAGGTGGCAGGGCGGTCGCTGGCTTTGGGTTGTTTACATTTAAGGGTCGGTTGAAGGGGGGGGGGATGGATGGGGTGGGATGGGGAGTGGATGGGGGTGGGGTGGGGGGGATGGGTGGAGGTGGGGGGAGTTGGTGGGGGTGGGAAGGGATGGGTGGGGAGTGGTTGGGGGTGGGATGGGGTGTTGGGACTGAGTGGGATGGAGTGGAGAGGGGGTGTCCTTCTCCTTCCATCATCTCTTGGTTTAATGGTGGTGGAGGGGTGGCTGACCTCCCCTCGTGTGATGGGTTCCTCGTGGGTGATTCGTGGGCGGCGTAGGTTGGGTTAGGATATGTCAGTCGATCGTGAATGTGCTATTTGCGTTAGTAGGTTGGATTCCAGCGGTGGGCACGAGCATGTAATTTTAACTATATTACCGTTTTTATTGGTGATAGAAGTGTATTTTTTGTTCATCAGCAAATTATTTTTTATATAAATACATCTAGTGTGATTGTTTACGTAGGCATGCGTGTATGTATATGATTATCAGGAAGCGTAGTTTTGTTCATCAGCAAATTATGTTTATAGAAATACATCTGGTGAGATTAACCACGTATGTATTCGTGTATGTATAAGATTATCAGGAAGCGCACATAGTGTAGGTGTGCGTGTCGTCACAAGCCCAGAAATACATCTAGTGCGATTGTCCACATATGCATGTGTATGTATAAAACTATCAGGAAGCGCACATAGTGTATGTGTGCGTGTCGTCGCAACCCTCCCCGTGACCTCGTGTGACCCCCGGAGGACAGAGTCGTTAGCATAATCTTGTTCTTTATTTGAAGTATTAACGAGCCACGTAATGCCGGGCGCCCTGGAAGCCGTCCTAGCGAGATGCCATTATTACCACCCAGACGGCGAGGTGTATTTAGGAGCGACCGTTTCGTGTTATGGGGACATAGATCCGACCTTATGGACGGGGGTAATTGATTCTTGATGATAACCTTGCTTGGAATTATCCCTGGGCTTGTGTGATTAGGCCGGAGGGGGGAGGGAGGGAGGGAGGGAGGGAAGGAGGGAGGGGGCGGAGGTTAAATGGGGGATTGTGAAATGGAGAGGAGAAGAAGAAGAGATGGTGAAGAGGAGCGATGGTGAGGAGGAGGGTGATGATGGAAGAAAGACAGGGCATGGAGGGAATGGCAAGAAATCGAAACGTTGAATGCGAGGACATAGAATAAAATAAAGAAGACGGAAAGAGGAGAATGAAACACAAGCGAAAAAGAAAAATAGAAAAGAAGAACCGAAATAATACAAAGGAAGATCTCTCCCAAGATGAGAATAATAACAGTTTAAAAGAAAAGAAAGAAAGAAGGAAAAAGAACAGGAGGAGGAGGAGGAGGATGTACCAGCTTTTGATTATAGTATTCTGGGCAAAGCGGAGGAAAAAAATGAAGAATTTCGTCGACGGCAAATCGACATGTCAGAACGCCGGTAGTTAAGTCTTACACGCCATATGCGACGGTCAGGAGGAGAATAAAATTTTCGTGTTTTTATCGTTTTTGCTTTATTCCCTTTTTTATTGGTCTTTTTTGGTTGTTCTCTTTTCTATGTGTGTTTATCGTTTTTGCTTTCTTCCTTTTTAATTGGTCTCTTTTTTCTCTATGTGTGTTTATCGTTTTTGCTTTATTCCCTTTTTTATTGGTCTCTTTTGGTTGTTCTTTTTTCTATGTGTGTTTGTCATTTTTGCTTTATTCCTTTTTTATTGGTCTCTTTTGGTTGTTCTTTTTTCTCTATGTGTGGTTGATGGAAGAAGGTCGGAGGGCTGTAATTTCGTTGTTTACCTTTTTGCCGGCGTTTATTTTTTTGTGGGTGTATTATTCGTTTATTTTTTTGTTGTCCTTGCTTAATTCGCCGATCGTGACTCTTTGACCCTGCCACCTTTGACTTCCTCCTCCTCCTCCTCCTCCTAATCTCTCCACCTCATCTTCCATCTCGTCGTCATCGTCGTGCCCCTCTTCATCTTTTTCTTCTTCCTTCTGCTCCTTCTCCTCCTTCTCTTCCTTTTCCTAATTTTCTTCCTCCTTCTCCTCCTTCTCCGTCTCCTCCTCCTCTTCCCCATACCTCACCCTTTCTCCCTTCATTTTTCCTTCCCCATATCCCCCTTTCCCCTAAGACTCTCTCTCTCCTTTCTCCCCCATATCTCCCTTTCCCGTTTCCCCTCAACTCTCCCCCTCCCTCCCTCCCTCCCACATTTCAACCTCCTTTCCTTCCAACACCCCCTCTTCCCTCTTACCCTTCTCTTCCCCATCTGAACCTCCCCCTCTTACATCCATCTCCCTCCCTCCCCCTCTCCATCCTTCCCCCTCCGTATCCTCCCCCTCCCCCTACATATCATCCCCCTCCCTCCTTCCCACTACATATCATCCCCCTCCCTCCTTCCCCCTCCATACCCCCTCCCTCCTCCCCCTACATATCATCCTCCCTCCCTCCTTCCCCCTCCATACCCCCTCCTCCCTCCCCCTACATATCACCCCCCTCCCTCCTTCCCCTCTCTCCCTCCATATCTCCCCCCTCCTCCCCCTCCCTCCCCCTTTGACCCTCCGCCTCGGCACCGCGAGAGGAGAGTCGAGATCCATAATTCAGGGTTGCAGTAGAGGCGGGCGTGAGGGCGGCGGAGGGTGAAGTGACGGAGAGGTTTCGCGGCGTGGGCGGGAGTCCTGGCGCTGATTTCTTGTTGTTGTTGTTTGTTTGTTTTTGCTGTAATTGTGTTTGTTTATTGTGTGACGTTTGGTGTTGATGGTTTGTGTTGGTAAGAATGAGAGGGATGATGATGGTAATGGTTTGGTAATGGTAGGTGCTTGATGATGATGATAATAGTAATGGTGATGAAAATGATTTTTATTGTTATTGTTATTGATATATTTTGTAATTATGATTGTTATTTTTTTTGTTATTACTGTTATCATCATCATCATCACTATAATCATCATCATCACCACCACCACCACCGTCATCACCACCACCACCAATCATCATCATCATCACCATCATCATCATCATCATCATTATTAGGTGATGTATTGGAGATGGTGAGAATCTTGCGTTGTCTTTTTTTGAACTGGCAAGGTTTTGATGGACTGGCTGTAGCCTAAAGGGAATTAAACTGTTATTCTGTGCAGGTGATTTTTATATATATTTATTTATCCCTCTGCCTGTTATCGTTTTCATCACCGTTCCCCCTCTTCCTTTTTTTTGGTCTTTTTTTGTTGTTCTTTTCCTTTCATCACGTTTGTTCTTCGCCGCAGATTGTGGTGAAATATTCAACATTTTAATCCGATATTTTGTTCTTTCATCCTTCCTTTCTTTTTTCTTTTCTTTTCTGTTTTTCTCTTTCGCGCTGAAGGTTCGTTTGTGAGGCTGGCGGAAAGGGCTTAATTTTTTCTGTGTTGTTCGCGAGATATTGTATTGGGGAAGGGAAGGGAGAGAGAGAGAGAGAGAGAGAGAGAGAGAGAGAGAGAGAGAGAGAGAGAGAGAGAGAGAGAGAGAGAGAGAGAGAGAGAGGTGGAGATGGAGATAGTAATAGAAATAGAAGTGGGTGGAAATGGAGACATAAATATAGATGGGGATTGAGATGAAGATGAAGATAGAGAGGGGGAGGGAGGGAGGGTAGCAGAGAGGGAGAGAGGCAGAGAGTGAGAGAAAGAGAGAGAGAAAGAAAGAAAGAAAGAAAGAAAGAAAGAAAGAAAGAAAGAAAGAAAGAAAGAAAGAGAAAGAAAGAAAGAAAGAGAGAGAGAGAGAGAGAGAGAGAGAGAGAGAGAGAGAGAGAGAGAGAGAGAGAGAGAGAGAGAGAGAGAGAGAGAGGTGGAGATGGAGATAGAAATATAAATAGACTTGGGTGGATATGGAGACAGAAATAAAAATGGGGATGGAGAGAGATAGATAGATAGAGAGAAAGAGAGAAAGTTTTCCCTTTTTTCGGGGAAACGAGTCCACGACGAATCCATTCCAGCGCGACCGCCATCGTGACTCTAATCCAATCATTCTAATGAATTTCAAGTCCATTTATATAATTACTCGGAAACGATATTGCGAGCAAAAGTTTAATGTTCATTGATAGAAGTCCCGTGGGGGGATGGGGAGGGAAGAAGAGGGGGAGGGGAGGGGAAGGTGAGTAGGGGAGGAGGAGGGAAGAAGATGGGAGAGGGGAGGAGGAGGGAAGGATCCGTAGGGAGGGGAGAGGGGAAGGGGAAGTGGAAGAGGAAAGAAGTCTCTCTGGTTAGAGACGGGAAGAGGGAAGGGGATAAATCTCGTGGGGGAGAGAAAGGGTAAAGGAGAGTGTCTTGGGTGAGAGGAAGTACCCGGGGGGGAGAGAAAATGAAAACTGTGGGAGGGGAAGGGACTGGGGAAGCGACTGGGTGAGGGGAAGGGCATGGGGAAGCGACTGGGTGAGGGGAAGGGCACGGGGAAGCGACTGGGTGAGTGGAAGGGCACGGGGAAGCAAGCGACTGGGTGAGGGGAAGGGCATGGGGAAGCGACTGGGTGAAGGGAAAGGGGAAACGAGTCGCCGGACGTAGGCGCTTCCTCCCGAGCGAGTGTTGTTGCAGTCGGAGCGCAATCTAAGGGGCTTAACGGGGTTTGATTAAGGTGAAATATTTCCCCCTCTCCGCGCTCTCGAATCCCCTCGGACGTGTACCTTCCTCGTCGGCTTTTATTAAATCTTGATCGATGCGCCATTAATTCATTAAGCCGAGACTCGATTCCCATCCCGGAGCGGCTGAGACTCGTGTTGTTCGGGTCGGAGCGGAGCGAGGAGGAGGAGGAGGCGCGGGCGGCGGGCGGCTCGGACGTGACGGAGAGCCCGGGCCGTTATTGGTGGCAGGGGGGGAGGGGGTAGGGTTGGCAGGGGGCAGGGGGTGTAGCAAGGGGGGTTGGTGGTCAGTGGTGGTAGGGGTGGGGATGGGAGGGGGTTGTTGCAAATGATGGCAGGGGACGGGGGTGGGGGCACGGTTAGCAGGGGGTAGGGGGTGTAGCAAGAGGGTGGTGGTGGTCAGTGGCGGTAGGGGTTGGTGGCAGTGGTGGTGGTTGGGATGGTAGAAGGTGGCAGCAGCAGAGATGCTGTTGCAACAAAGACGATGGGGCAGTAGAGGGTGGCATCAAGGTATCAAGAATGCTGTTGGTACTTGTTACAGCAGGGATGTTGTTGGCAGCAGGGATGGTGGTGGAGGCAGGGATGGTGGTGGCAGGGGTGGCAGTAGGTGGTGGTGGCAGCGGTGGCAGTAGGTGGTGGCCAGGCAGCGGAACCGGGAGCACCTGCCGTCTGAGCATGAT
>NC_091568.1:6129150-6130892 GCF_042767895.1 Penaeus vannamei
ATTGCTAATTATCTTAAATGTTTCTTTTTTATTTCTTTATTTCATTTTTTTTTTCATTATTCTTCCCACACTTTATCTTCACGTTTATCATTCTCACCCACCCACCAGTCATCTTTTAACATCTCATACATTTTCATTTCCGATGTCCGTATTCGTCCGCCTCTTCCCCATTCCCATAAATGTAAAGGGAAGGGGGGGGGGGGTCGTTGATATCACTTAGACCACCTTTAGTGCGGTTTCTTCCTCTCTTTTCTTCGCTCTTTTGTTTTTTTGTTTCTGTGTTTGTTATTTTCTGGTGCCTTGTACTCTCTTTTTTTCTTGCTTTAGATCTCTCCTCTTCTCTTTCTCTGTCTGTCTGGTTGTCTCTCTCTCTCTGTCTTTCTCCCTCTCTATCTATCTATCTATCTATCTCCCTATCTCTCTTTTTTCCTCTCGCTTTCTCTTCTTTCCATCTCTCCTCTTCTCTCACTCCAATTCTTGTCTTCTCGTCTCTCTTTCAACTACCCTCGCCACCTCTTATCTCACTCCTTTCCTTTTTTCTCATCTCTTTCTTCTACCTATCCTATGCCCTGTCGTCCTTATCGTCCTTCTCCTGTCTTTTCTTTCCTCCTCATCTTTCTGTCTCCTCTCTTTTCTGTGCCCCATCTCTATCTCCTTTTAAGAAATGGAGGGAGGAAAAAAGTTTAAAGAGGGGGCTCTTTATAATGCTTTCCCTTTTGTATCTTCGGAAGGGGGAGGAGGAGGGAGGCAAGGGCTTGGGGGGGAGGGGGGGAGGAGGGGAGGAGGGGAGAAGAGAAGGGCTGAAGAGAAGGAGGGAAAGGGGGAAGGGAGTGGGGAGAAGTGGGAGAGGGGGAGAAGCTGAAGAGAAGGAGAGAAAGGAGAGGGAGGAGGGAGAAGGAGGGAGAGGCGAACGAAGTGGGAAGAGAGAGGGAGAGAGGGAGGGGCTTGAAGGAGGAAAGAGAAGTGGGAAAGGGGGAGGGAGTGGGGAGAGAGGAGGAGAGAAGGGGAAAAGAGAGGCCGAAGGGAGTGGGATGAACGAGGGAAAGGTGCAAGAGAGTGAGGAGAGAGGAGGAGAGACCGAGAGAAAAGAGGCTGAAAGAGAAGAAGGGAGCGGGGAGAAAGTGGAAGAAGGGGAAGAGGGAATAGGAAAAAGAGTGGAAGAAGGGGAAGAGGGGGGGGGGTTAGGGGGTTAGGGGGAATGGAACTGTAAGGCGAGAACGATCGACAAATAGATTAGTTCGGAAACCTCGGCGGGGATAATAGAGGCGAGGAGGAGCAACAGATTGAGTTCCGAGGGGCGTTCCGGCGGTGGTTAAAGGTGAGGGGAAAAAGGGGAAAGGAGGAAGGAAGAGGAGGGGGGAGAGAGAGAGAGAGAGAAAGGGGGGAAAATGGATGAGGAGGAGCAGAGAGAGAGGGAGAGGGGAGAGAGAGAAAGCGGGAAAATGGATGAGGAGGAGCAGAGAGAGAGGGAGAGGAGGAGGAGGAGGGGGAGGGAAATGGGAAGGGGAGAGAAGGGAAGACGGGGGTGTGTGAGAGGGGAACAGAACAGAGTGAGGGGAAAGGAGGAAAATTAGGGAAATGATGGAAGAGGGGAGAGGAAGAGGAACGGAGAGAGAGGGAGAATGGAAAAGAACGAGTCTATGGAAGACAGAAAAGTGAGGAGTAGAAAAAGAGATAAGAAAGAAAAACAAGACAGTGGGAAGAATGAGGAAACAACAACAAAAATAGTTTGATAAAGAAAA
>NC_091568.1:6138892-6146392 GCF_042767895.1 Penaeus vannamei
AGGAGGTTGTAACCACAGGATTCAAATCGCGTTAGGAGAATAGGATCGAGAAGGGGGGGGGGGGGTTATTGCTCAACTGGCATTGCTTAATGTCGTTGGGTATTCCGATGGGAAGGCGGGAGTTGTGGAGAGGGAGGAGGAGTTGGAGAAGGGGGTTGGGGGAAGGGAGGAGGGAAGAAAAGAAAAGAAAGAGGTGGATAGGAGTTGTGGAGAGGGAGGAGGAGTTGGAGAAGGGGGTTGGGGGAAGGGAGGAGGGGAAGAAAAAGAAAAGAAAGAGGTGGATAGGAGTTGTGGAGAGGGAGGAGGAGTTGGAGAAGGGGGTTGGGGGAAGGGAAGAGGGAAGAAAAAGAAAAGAAAGAGGTGGATAGGAAGTTGTGGAGAGGGAGGAGGAGTTGGAGAAGGGGGTTGGGGGAAGGGAGGAGGAAGAAAAAGAAAAGAAAGAGGTGGATAGGAGTTGTGGAAAGGGAGGAGTTGGAGGAAGAGGATTGGATGAAGGGAAGAAAGAAAGAAAGAGGAGGATAGGAGTTGTGGAAAGGGAAGAGTTGGAGAAGGGAAGGGAAGAGGGAAAGAAAAAGAAAAGAAAGAGAAGGATTGGAGTTGTGGAAAGGGAAGAGGAAGAAAGAAAAGAAAGAGGAGGATTGGAGTTGTGGAAAGGGAGGAGTTGGAGGAAGAGGATTGGATGGAGGGAAGAAGGAAAGGAAAAATAAAGAAAGAGGAGGAGAATAGAAAGGGAGGAGTAGGAGGACAGGGATTGGGGGAATGGAAGAGGGAAAGAAAAGAAAAAGAAGGAGGAAAATAGAAAGAGGAGGATAGCAGTTGTGGAAAGGGAGGAGGAGTTAGAGGGCGAGGAAGAAAGGTGGGGATTGGTTGAAGTGAAGAGAGGGGAGAAAGAAAAGAAAGAGAAAGGGGAATAGAAAGAGAAGGAAAATATGGACGACGAAAGAAAAGAAAGATAAGGAGAATATAAAGAGAAGGATAAAAGATGGGCGACGAAAGAAAAGAAAGAGAAAGGGGAAAGCGAAGGACAAAATGGGCGACGAAACAGGTGTGAAAGCAAAGAGAATTAAGTATAAGACGACGAAACAGGTTTGGGAAAATAGAATAACGATAAGACACACGACGAGTCACGTACAAGAGAACGGAGTTGATAAGAAAAAATGTAAAGAAAGAAAGAAAAATAATAATAAGGACAAGAAAAAAAGCGTAGATAACACGGAAACGAAAACAAAGCATACGAAATGGAAGCAACGTTGGGCCGCTTCTCCCCGCCCGCCGAAAGCTCCGAAACACAGAGGGCGTACGAACCCGCCTCGCATGCCGGAGAACGGAACACCCGGCCATTGTTGGGGCGCGATCATACGTTCATATATGCAGAGCAGCCTTGTCTCCCGCCCGGCCAGAGGTGAAGGCTGATGGAGGAGAGCGGGGGCGGCGGCGTTGGGACGGGAGGGGGGGGCGGGGGGGGTTGGAAGGAGGGAGAGGGGGAGATGAGGAAGGAGGTGGAGGGAGGAAAGGGAATGGGGAGAGTGGATGGGGGTAGGGAGAAGAGGGAAGGGGTGGGTGGGGGAGGGGAGGAGAGGGAAGGAAGGGGGTAGTAGGAGGGAGAGGGGGATGGAGGGAGGAGGCAGAGGAAGGAGAGGGAAGGAGGATGGATATGGGAGAGGGAGGAGGGGTGAGATGGAATGGGAAGAAAGAATGGGAGGGTTGAGGAATAGAAGAAGGAGGAAAGAAGGAGAGAGATAGGAGGAGGTGGGTAAAAGGGGGGAGTTAGGGAGAGGGGTAGGTAGTGATAGGATATTGGAGAAAGGGATAGAAGAAGAATAAGTGCAGAGGGGAGAGGAGAGGAGAGGAGGGGATAGATGGAAAGGAGGAGGAAGGGGGGGAGAGGAGGGTAAGTGGAGAGGGAGAGAGGGGAGAAGAGCAGATAGATGAAAAGGAGGAGAAGAGAGGGAGAAGTGGAGAGGGGGAGAGGGCGGTATAAGTGGAGAGAGAGAGGGGGGGGTAGGAGGGGGAAGTAGGTGTGATAGGGACGTTTGTTGACGCTGAGGAAAGAGAACTTGGAAGCCATTATCGCGCCGTGTATCCCGTGTTTGTTGACGTTTTCACTTTAATTAGAATGCAAAGCCGCGTGCGAGCACCCATTTCCCGTGTTGTTGCAGGGTGTTAGCGGGTGCTTGTGGGCGCCGGTGCACAAAGGGGGGAGGGGGGAGGGGGAGTAGGGGGAGTTGGAGAGGGTGGGAGGGAGGGAAGGAGGGAAGGGGAGTTGGAGAGAGAGAGAGAGAGAGAGAGAGAGAGAGAGAGAGAGAGAGAGAGAGAGAGAGAGAGAGAGAGAGAGAGAGGGTGGGGGGGAGGGAAGGAGGGGGTAAGGAGAGAGAGAGAGGGGAGCTGGAGAGAGAGAGAGGGAGAGGGAAGGCGGGAGATGGGGGAAGAGAGAAAGGGAGAGAGAAAGAGGAAGAGGAGGGACTGGGGAGGAGGAGGAAAGGGTAAGACAGTTAGAAAGATTGGGAGGATGAAGAGAAAAGGGGGAAGAGGAGGTGAAGGGAGAAAGAAAAGGAAGAGAGAGTTGAGGGGAGAGGATAGAGAAAGGGTTTATGCAGTAAGTAAATAAGAGAGAGAATGGGCGAATGGATGGAGAGGATAGGAAGGGGGGAGGGGTGTGAAGTATTATGGAACGGGTTGGATAGGCGAGAAATATAGAAAGTATATAGAATTGGGATTGACGTGAAAATATGAAATGATGGACAGACACGACAAAGTAACGAACAAGGGTTGACGTGAGAGAGGGAAACTGAAATAACGAAAAAACAAACAAATAATCCCCCCCTCCCCCCCAAAAAAAAAAAAAAAAAAAAAAAACGTAGCAATGAACGAAAAATGGAAGACATATGAGCGAGGTCATTGAAGGTACAATTAAGAACGTGTCATTATTTTTCACTGCCACATCTCCAAGGTCGCGACAGAGACGAGCAAAAAAGGTGAAATCTATGATACGCTTTTTTTTTCCTTTTTTTTTTCTTTTTTTTCCCACGCAGCGAATCCATTAATCTTATTAAGATCAGTCGGATTAGGGCGTCGAGGAGGAGTCACCGGCTAATGAATAATGACTCTTAATGGAAGCGCCCCATGCAAGCACTTGAGTCGTCTTCGTGTTCCTCTGTTTTCTTCTGTGTGTTGCTCTTTTTGGTCTCTCTCTCTCTCTCTCTCTGTCTATTCATATTTCACTTTGTTTGTATTTTTCTGTTCGTTTTATTTATTTGTCTCGATCTCTATCTCTTTCTATCTATTTTATTTATCTCTCTATTTTTCTCCTTCTCTCTCTATTCTCTTGTCCTCCCTTTTTCCCTCTCCCTCCCTCCTCCCTCCGTCTCCTTTCCACCATCCTCCCTCTTTTCTCTCCCCTCTCTCTCTCTTCCTCCCTCCTCCCTCTCCCTTCCCCCACCCTCCCACCCTCCCACCTCTCTCCCACCCTCTCTCTCCCTCCCCTCACCCTCCCACCTTTCTCCCCCCCCCCTCTCTCTCCCTCCCTCCTCCCTCACCCTGTCCCTCCCCCGACCAGCTTTCTCCCTCCCCTCTCCCTTCCCTCCCTCCTCCCTCCCCCGCCCAGCTTTGCATTCACAGTCCATTTGTGCCATAAACTCCCGGAAACAAAAGCAGCGGCGGCAGATATTATGATTAATTATCAGCGGGCGACCATTGCCAGCAGGAGCGTTTCATGATGGAAGCCGGATTTTCGCGGAAGCCGGATTTTCGCGTTTGACTTGCAGATGTGTTTGTTTGTTTTGTTTGTTTGTACGTTTGATTGATTGTTTTGTTTGTTTGATTGTTTCTTTGATTGATTGTTTGTTTGTATTTTTGATTTATTGTTTGTTTGATTGATTGTTTGTATGTTTGTTTGATTTATTGTTTGTTTGTACGTTTGTGTGATTGATTTTTTGTTTGATTGTTTTTTGTTTGGTTGGTTGGTTTGATTGTTACGTACAACGTTTGAGTGAAAGTTTGGTATTTCGATGTCACTCGTTAATGGCTTTGATGAGCCAGCTGTAGGCATTTCCTACGTTTTAATTAGTTCCTTCTTTTTGTGATAGGTAATTTTATATCACTTATCGATTAATCTAAAATTTCATTTTATATTAGCGCATTTTTTGGCGTCATTTCTCGTCCTCCTATACCCCCTCCTCCCCTCCTTCTCTTCCTCCTCCTCCTCCTCCTCCTCCTCCTTCTCCTTATACTCCTCTTCCTCCTCCCCCTCCTCCTCCTCCTTCTCCTTATACTCCTCTTCCTCCTCCTCCTCCTTCATCTTTCTTATCGTCTCCGTCAGATCAGCACTTGACTCCCCCTTGTCAGATAAACCCTCGGCGGCGCTGTTACTGTCCCCATCTGCTTCATTTAGACCTATTAAGGGAGGCCTACGCTCTCGCCTCGTCCCCCTTGCTTCGCTTCTTCGTCTTGTTGAGGAGGATTTTAAGGGCTCTTGCTTCAATCTTTCGGGTCGTTTCCGTTTTCTCTGTTCGTCGTTTTCTGTTCATTTACGATGGCTTTATGGGGGATGGGGGGAGAGGGAGGGGGAGGGAATGGGGGAGGTTTTAATTGCTTGCTCCTCTTTCCTCCCCCTTCCCCCCCACCCTCCATTAAACGGTCCTCCTCATTCCCCCCACCCCCCTCTTTGCTCCCCTTAAACACACAGCCTATTAACTAGGATGTTCTCGGTTGTGTTATTATCTTTTTCTCTCTCTGTCGATTGTTATCATAGGCTGTGTCTGAGAGGATTAAAAGAAATGAGAAAATCTTTAATTCCTTCTTGACGTCTTGTTATGAGTGTTTTCTTTTCGTTCTCGCTTAATGGCCTCTGCTGTTTGGTTTGTTCTCTTGTCCTCTTCGTATTTTTGCTTGTTTGTGGGGAAAGGGAATAGTGATAATGATGATACTTTTGCTATTATTACTACTGCTGCTGCTGTTGCTATTATTGCTGCTACTACTGCTGTTCCTGCTACTACTATTACTACTGCTGCTACTGCTACTGCTGCTGCTACTACTCCTGCTACTACTACTACTACTACTACCACCACCACCACCACCACCACCACCACCACCACCACCACCACCACCACCACCACCACCACCACCACCACCACCACCACCACCACCACCACTACTGCCACCACCACCACTACTGCCACCACCACCACCACCACCACCACCACCACCACCACCACCACCACCACCACCACTACTACTACTACTACTACTACTACTACTATTACTACTACTACTACTACTACTACTACTACTACTACTACTACTACTACTCCTCCTCCTCCTCCTCCTCCTCCTCCTCCTCCTCCTCCTCCTCCTCCTCCTCCTCCTCCTGCTACCACTACCGATACTACTACTATTACTACCACTACTACTGCTGTACTACTATTGGTGCTGCTTCTGCTGCTAATTTTGCTTCTATTAGTGATAATGATAATAATGATGATAATGAAGACAATAATTGAAGCATCGCGAAGAATAAGGGAAAAAATAAGAAAAGGGAACAAGGGGAAAAAAGGAGAGGCAAGAGAAGGACAAGACTGGGCCTTGATGAGCCGTAGATAAGGTGTAGATAAGGTCGAGTTTGGTCGCATGAGTCGATTCCACATGGCAGCTACAGAGACAGACCCCGACTTGTATATTTAGCTTGTAACCTGAGGATCCCCCGTCAGTGTGAAGGGGTGTAGGGGGAGGGGGAGGGGAGGGGAGGGAGGAAGGAAGGGGGAAGGAGGTAAGTTGAGGGGAGGGTAAGGGGAGGGGGAGGGGAGGGAGGGATAAAGGGGGAGGAGGTAAGAGGGGAAGAGGGGAGGGGTATGGTCTAGGGGAGTGAAGGGTCGTGATAGGGGGAGAGGGAAGGGAGGAGAGGGGGTAAGGTGCAGGGAGGTAGGGGGGGGAGAAGGGGAAAAGGGAGATGTAGAGGGCTATGTGATCATCGCCTCAATAAGTGATTTGTTGATGCGCGAGGCTATCGTGTCTCGTGTGTTTTGATGGTCCTTGTTTTTCTTCGCGAGGGAGGGAGAGGGGGTCAAGAGGGGATGGGGGGAAGGGGGAAGGGGAGGGGACGAAGAGGGATTGGAGAGAGGAAGAGGGAAAGGGGGCAGGGGGAGGGGACGAAGAGGGGAGTGGAGAGAGGAGGAGGAAGAGACGAAAGGAGGGTGGGGGAGGGGTCCAAGACGGGAATCGAAGAGAGGGAGGAGGGGAGGTTGATATTCCAAGAGGAAGAGGGAAGAAGAAGAAGAAGAAGAAGAAGAAGAAGAAGAAGAGGGGCGTAAGAGGGAATAGAGAAGATAGATCATGGATGAGAACGGAAATGAGAGAAAAGTCGGATGAGAAAGGGCTATGTGGGATGTGTGTGGATAACTTCAGATGGATGGGGGAGGACGGGGGGGGGGGGCGGTGGACTATGTTTCGCAGAAGAGAGAGAAGAGAGAAGAGAGAGAGAGAGATGCGGATCGCGAAGAGAGAGGTTTACAGCATCCCCGCCCGAGTCAAGAGGGAGGTGAACTTCTCACCCGAATGGCAATGGGCGCGCGTGACTTCATACAGATGAAGTTTCCTGAAGGTAGAAGAAGTTCAAGAAGGAAAAAAAGGGAAGGTGAAGTAAAGAAGTTTTTTTATATGAAGTTTTGTTTTTATTCTTTATTTATTTTTCTTTTTTTCGGATGAGACGCGATGGAAAGAGGGCGGGTAACGTTACTCTTGAAGGATTTTAGGTTGTTGTAAAAGAGGGAGGGAGCTAGGGAGAGGTAGGGAGGTAGGGAAGGAGGGGGAGGCGGAGGTAGGGAGAGAGAGAGAGAGAGAGAGAGGGAGGTAGGGAGAGAGAGAGAGAGGGAGGGGGAGGTAGGGAGAGAGAGAGAGAGGGAGGAGGTAGGGAGAGAGAGAGAGAGGAGGGGGAGGTAGGGAGAGAGGGGGAAGTAGGGAGAGAGAGAGGGAGGGGAGGTAGGGAGAGAGAGAGAGAGAGAGGGAGGGGGAGGTAGGGAGAGAGGAAGAGGGAGGGGGAGGTAGAGAGAGAGAGAGAGAGATTCTTTTCCCCGAATGTGAAACCGCATCGTCCTTCCCGGAGAGGTTCTCAGTTTTACCCGAAAGAGACGAACACCCCCCCCCCCCGCCCCCGCCCCGTCCGCCCTCATTATCGGCGCCTCGAAATTACGCCCACACGGAGCACGCCTTCATTAGGAAGTAATTAGCCTATCAGTCACTAATCTCCCAAGATTGTTCCAGATTCAAGGAAGTAATTATCTTTGGCTTGATTTTTTTTTTTCGGTGAGTGCCGGAAGGAGGGGGTGGGGGGTGGGGGGTGGGGGTAGGCAGAAGGAGGTGGTACTTGATTAAAAGTAATTTCGGTGGCGACGAGATCCGAGTCGGGTAATTATTCTCTTTTACCGGGAAAACGGCTTGGGATTTGACTGTTTGTTTCTACTCGCGTTTCTCTCTCTCTCTCTATCTATCTGTCTATCTTTCTCTCAC
>NC_091568.1:6151392-6163892 GCF_042767895.1 Penaeus vannamei
CGGAGGGTAGAGGGCGGTTGGGGGGAGGAGGGAGGGAAAGACGGGGGGGGGGGGGAGATCGCGAATCCTTGCCCAGTCGCCGAGAAAAAAATGGTTCTCAAGGGAGATGCAGGAGTAAAGGGGATGTGATAGAGAGAAAGAGAGAAGAGGAGAGACGAACACACTGTCTCCCTCCCCCTCCCCTCTCTCTCTCTCTCTGTCTCTCTCTCTCTCTCTCTCTCTCTCTCTCTCTCTCTCTCTCTCTCTCTCTCTCTCTCTCTCTCTCTCTTTCTCACTCTCTCACTCTCTCCCTCTCCCTCTCTCTCTCCTTCTCCCTCTCCCTCTCTCTCTCTCCCTCTCCCTCTCTCCTTCTCTCTCTCCCTCTTCCTCCCTCCCTCCCTCTCTCCCTCCCTTCCTCCCTCCCTCTCCCTCCCTCCCTCCCTCCCTCCCTCCCTCTCTCCCTCCCTCCTTCCCTACCCCGTCCTGTCGTCCTGATTTGAATACGCGACGAGACCTTTCCGCTCTTTTTTTCTTTTTTATTTCTAATTTTCTTTTGTTTGTTGCTTTTGTTGTCGTATCACCCGTGATTTACTAGTTTGTATGTTTGATGTGTGAGTAATCGGAAACGGGAATGCAAACTGGTGTGTGTGTGTGTGTGTGTGTGTGTGTGTGTGTGTGTGTGTGTGTGTGTGTGTGTGTGTGTGTGTGTGTGTGTGTGTGTGTGTGTGTGTGTGTGCAGGCGCGCAGACACACACACACAGAGAGAGAGAGAGAGAGAGAGAGAGAGAGAGAGAGAGAGAGAGAGAGAGAGAGAGAGAGAGAGAGAGAGAGAGAGAGAGAACACACACACACACACACACGCTCTTATCACAAACGCTTGCACTGTGATACGAAAATGACTCGTGTAAATAAACAACGAGTGCATAAAAAAGAGGAGAGAAAGAAAACGAAACGAGAAGTAGAACACAGATAGATAAATAAACACGAGGATTCTTTTTTCTTTCTTTCTTTCTTTTTTTCTTCTCTTTTTTCTTCTTCTTCTTTTTCTCCTTCTTTTTCATCTTCTTCTTCCTCCTCCGTCTTCTTCTCCTTCTTCTTCCTCTTCTTCTTCTTTTGAGACGTGCGGAATGAATAAAATGAAACGAATAAATTCTTCTCCTTCTCTTTCTTCTTCTTCTTCTTCTTCTTCTTCTTCTTCTTCTGAGACGTGCGAAGTGAACACACGAATGAGCTTACGGGTGAGTGACGAGTGAAGTGCAGGAGCGGCGCCCCCGAGGTGAAACCCTCATGTAACGTGTCTTCTCATTGATGTCTATTTTCCCCCGCCTGCTGCACTTGCTTTCTCCCGTGGGGTGACAGTTAGCTTGTTTGTTTGTCTTGGGGGTGATCGTGGGGATTGGGGGTAATGGGGTGGGAGGGAGGGGTGATGGAGTGCAGGGGGGAAGGGGGAAGAGGAGGGGTGTGTCACTTTGTGTGTGTGTGGGGGGGGGTGAGAGTGTCTGTATGTGTCTGTGCGTTTGGTTTTGCGTGTGCGAGTGAGTGTGTTTGTGTGTGTGTGTGTGTGTGTGTGTGTGTGTGTGTGTGTGTGTATGTTTGTGTGTGTGTGTGTGTGTGTGAGAGAGAGAGAGAGAGAGAGAGAGAGAGAGAGAGAGAGAGAGAGAGAGAGAGAGAGAGAGAGAGAGAGAGAGAAAGGCGACTGAAAGTTCGACAGGTGTTTTGCTCGTGGTGTCAAGAGGGTGCTATACTCGGGCACCCGCGGTGGACTTTTTTTTTTTTTCTTTTTCTTTCCCGCTTCTATTTTTCCATCCTTTTTCTTTCATCCCAAATCCTTTTACGATCCTATCCGGGGCGCATAGAAGGGGTTAAGGAGGGGGACGGAAGGGGGGGAGGAAGAGGGGGAGTGGGGGGGGCAAAACCGGCGGATGTGGGGAGGATCAAAATTAAATTTATTCGCGCCTGTATCGGTTTAGCCCCCCCCCCTCCGGACCCCCTTTCGCCCAACACGCCCGCCGATGTTCGCGTGTTATCTCCCTTCTTAATGGGCGGCCCCAGATAATCGGTGCTTGGATCCGTTTCCTGTGATAGATAAGGATATGCATATGTATGTTTGTATATATATATATATATATATATATGTATATATATATATATATATATATATATATATATATATATATATATATATATATATATGTGTGTGTGTGTGTGTGTGTGTGTGTGTGTGTGTGTGTGTGTGTGTGTGTGTGTGTGTGTGTGTGTGTGTGTGTGTGTGTGTGTGTGTGTGTGTGTGTACATATATATGTATATGTATGCATATATGCATGTATCTTTTCGTTCTTTTTCTTTCTTTCTATTTTTCGTTCTTTTCTGATACTTTTTTCCTTTCTTTTTTCATCCTCTCTCTCTCTCTCTTCCCCCCCTTCTCTCTCAACTTTTTGCTATACATTTCCTCGTGTCTGGAAATAAGATTGGCCGAGATATTGCCAACTGCATCCCTTGCAACATCCTGAAATCGCGAAGGGGGGGAGGGGGAGGGATCAGGGATCAGGGGAGGGTGTGGCGGCTTTGTGTCATGCTGTCAAGGGTGACACGTAATTCGATCGGGCGAGGGAGGGGGGTCATGTTTAAGGTGGGGGAAGGGGGGAGGGGGGTTTATTGCGATATGGTTGTGTCTGTTGTTGTTGTTGTTTTTTCTTATTTTTCGTTTTTATTTGACGATTTGTTTTTGTGATAAAGAATAAATAGAAAAGAAATAAATCAGACTAAATGGGATTTCGAAACAGCAAACTAGACATTGCTAAGTGAGAGAGAGAGACACAGACAGACAGAGAGGGAGAGAGAGAGACAGACAGACAGGCAGACAGACAGACAGACAGACAGACAGACAGACAGACAGACAGACAGAGAAAGAGAGAGGGAGAGAGAGAGAGAGAGAGAGAGAGAGAGAGAGAGAGAGAGAGAGAGAGAGAGAGAGAGAGAGAGAGAGAGAGCGACCCAGAGAGACAGAAAGACAGACAGAGACAAAGACACAGACACAGAGAGGACGTTTTGCCGCCCGTATTTCCCGTATTTCCCGTCGGTCTCGTTTTGAGAATACGGAACGATTTTCGAGTCATGTTTTCTCCAGAAGACACTCGGGAGGCGGTTATGATGGGTTTGATTCGGGCGTGTGACGTCCGTGGTGGGCGGGGCTTGCTTTTCACTCGGTTTTCGTGTTTGTTTTTTTTCTGTCTCTCTCTACTCCTCTATCTCTTCTCCGTGTTTGATCTTTGTTCTTTTTTCTCTCATGTTCCCTTCTTTCGTTGTTGTTTTCTTTCTTCTTCTTATGTCTATCTTCCTCTCTCCTTTTACTCTATTTATCCTGTTCTTTTCCTCTCGTTCCCTCCTTTCGTTGTTTTTTTCTTTCTCTCTCTACTTTTCTATCTCTTCTCCGTGTTTTATCTTTGTTCTTTTTCTCTCATGTTCCCTTCTTTCGTTGTTGTTTTTTCTTTCTTCTTATGTCATATCTTTCTCTCTCCTTTTACTCTCTTTCGTCGCGTCTCTTCTGCCTATCTTTACATTCCTCCTCTATTGCCTCCTATCCTGTTCTCTTCCTTTTTCTCTTTCATTCCCCCTCCTCTTCCCTTGTCGTGCATTCTCCTTAACTCCATCTCCTCCTGTGACCCCCTCCTCCCCCCCTCCTCCCTTCTTGCAGCACACACCTAGTCACGACCCCCGTCCCTCCTCCCCCTATTTCCCCCCTTCCCGTTCATCTTTTCCCCTTTTCCCCTCTTCCCCTTCTCCTTCCCCCCATTTTTGTTTTGTTTTTCCGTTCACCTCCTCCCCTTTTATCCCCCTTCACCTCCCCCTTTATTTCCCTCCTTCACTTCCTCCCCTTTATCCCCCTCTTCCCCCCCTCCCCTTCGTGCAACACACACCCAGTCACGACCTCCTCGACGGACCCCTTGACTCGATCTCCCCCTCCCTCCCCCTACCCCCCTCCTCCCCCCCTCCCCGAACATTGCGGAATAACCGAATTCGGATCTCGTACCTCCCCCCAACTACCCCCTACCCCCACCCGGAGCACCAGGTCACCTATCGTGCGGGTAACTCGAGCGGATACCGAGATTATTCGGGTGATTTGGGGTCCGGTGGTTGGGGTGTCCGGTAGGTGGGGGTCTGCTGATTGGGGGGGTACGGTAGTTGGGGGTGTCCGCTGGTTGGGGGTGTCCGCTGGTTGGAGTGTCCGCTGGTTTGGGTGTTCGGTGGTTGGAGTATCCGCTGGTGGGGGTGTCCGCTAGTGGTAGGTGTCCGCTTGTTTGGGTGTTCGGTGGTTGGAGTATCCGCTGGTGGGGGTGTCCGCTAGTGGTAGGTGTCCGCTTGTTTGGGTGTTTGGTGGTTGGAGTCTCCGCTAGTGAGGGTGTCCGGTGGTGGGAGGTGTCCGCTAGTGGTTGTCCGCTGATTGGAGTGTCCGCTGGTTTAGGGTATCCGTTTGTTTGGGGTGTCCGCTGGTGGGGGTGTCCGCTAGTGGGAGGTGTTCACTTGTTTGGGCATCCGCTGATTGGAGTGTCCGCTGGTTTGCGGTGTCCGCTAGTGGGAGGTGTCCGCTGCTTGGGAGTGTCCGCTGGTTAGAGTATATGGGCTACGGGAGCTGCCATCTGTCGGCGTCCTTTGTTTTGCTGAGTCGTGGAAGGAAGGGTTGACTGTGTTGGGGAGGGAGGATGGGTGGGGGTAGGGAAGTGGGGGGGAGGGTTTTGTGTGTGTGTGTTTGTGCGTGAGAGAGAGAGAGGGAGAGAGAGAGAGAGAGAGAGAGAGAGAGAGAGAGAGAGAGAGAGAGAGAGAGAGAGAGAGAGAGAGAGAGAGGTGAGTGAGTGAGTGAGTGGTGAGTGAGTGTATGTGTGTGTGTGTTTGAGAGAGAGAGAGAGAGAGAGAGAGAGAGAGAGAGAGAGAGAGAGAGAGAGAGAGAGAGAGAGAGAGAGTTTGTGCGTGTGTGTGTGTGTGCATACAAGAGAGAGAGAGAAAGAGCAAGAGAGAGTGAGAGAGAGAGCAAGCGAGCGATACTATACATGTGTGTATTTGTGTACACATCTCGCATGAATTTCGTTTTTTTTTTCTAAGCTGAAATTACACGTATAGGTCACGGTCACCTACTTTGCTTTTCTCTTTGTATATCATCTCTTTATTCGTGTTCTTAACTCATTCTTATACTTATTCGCATTCTTCTCTTTCATCACCATTATCACCAGTCGCTTTCATCATCACCCTATTCACTAAACCACTAATTTGCATCCAATTCACCCACTTTCATCAACCTGATTCTTCGTTTAACAATTCAGTCATTTCTTTCGAGTCCAAATGGCTTTGTTTACCTCTTGGCCTGTGCAAAGGTGACGCACGTGCTGGGGAAGGTGGTGTGTTTGTTCCGAATTCGGTTTGAGTCTGTCTGCGTTTGTGCATATTTATGTTCTTTTTATTGTTGTTCTTTTTTCGTTTTTTGTTCTTTTTTTTGTTCTCTCTTTTTTTTCTTTCTTTTCTCCATCATCTTCCTTCTTCTTCTTCTTCTTTTCCTCCTCATCCGATTCCTCTTCCTCCTCCTCCTCCTCTTCCTCCTTCCCCTCCTCCTCCTTCCTCTCCCCCCACCTCCTCCTCCTCCTCTACCCCCTCCCCCCTCCCCACCTCCTCCTTCTCTCCTCCTCCTCCTTCTTCTTCTCCCCCCTCCCCCCACCACCTCCACCTCCTTTTCCTCCTCCTTCTCCCGTTTCCTTCCTCCATTTCCTCTTCCTCTTCTTCCCCCCTCTAACTCTTTTTCTTCACTTTTTCCGTCGGTAAATATGCATTGCGCGCACCGTGGTTATTCATTTGTTTGAAGAGGAGGCACGCGCGAGTTCCCTTGTTGTGTGTTGGTGAATTTAATTAAGGTCGATTGCCTATATTTATATATATACGTTTCATGAGCGCGTACCAAAATGTATATGCGAGGTTAGTAGCTTTGTGTTGACTGTGTTTTTGAATGTTTGAATAAAAAGTGATAAAAAGAATGTGGGAGGTAAATGGATACGTGTATTTCTGTGCATGTATTTTTTTGTTCCACTTTTATCGCCTAGATATTCATGGGGAAATTAGTATGTACGCGTTGTATATACAGGCAGACATATGAATGCTATTATTACTTGTTGTTGTATCGTATGTGTTTTATTTTTTCCCCCTGAAAATGGAATATTACTTGCGGTTGATCATGTTGCATCATTGCTTGTTGTTATGTATCGTATGTTTTATTTTTTTCATCCGAAAATGGTATATTAATTGCGGTTGATCATGTTGCATTATTGCTTGTTGTTATGTATCGTATGTTTTATTTTTTTCAACCGAAAATGAAATATTTCTTTTGATCATGTTGCATTATTGTTTGTTGTTATGTATCGCATGTTTTAATTTTTTTCACCCGAAAGTGAAATATTTCTTTCGGTTGATCATGTTTCATTATTGCTTGTTGTTATGTATCGTATGTTTTATTTTTTTTCTCACCCGAAAAGGAAATATTTCTTTCGGTTGATCATGTTGCATTATTGCTTGTTGTTATGTATCGTTTGTTTTATTTTTTTTCACCCGAAAATGAAATACTTCTTTCGGTTGATCATGTTGCATTATTGCTTTTTGTTATGTATCGTATGTTTTATTTTTTCACCCGAAAGTGAAATATTTCTTTCGGTTGATCATGTTGCATTATTGTTTGTTGTTATGTATCGTATGTTTTATTTTTTTCACCCGAAAGTGAAATATTTCTTTCGGTTGATCATGTTGCAATGAATGATGGGGCTTAATCTGTGGCTTATTAAGGATCGCGCTGGACCGTGGGAGCGGAGGGCTCGCGAGAGGGGTTTCCGATCACGTGATGCGATAGGGTTGCGTGTGTGATTGAGTTGATACGGATAGTTTGAAGTTTATATTGCGGCCACACGCGGGTAGATGCGCACGACGCTTGTGCTTAGACATGAACGAGGGTGTACGCACTTCCTACACGCACGTACGCACGCACTCATTTATTCATTTATTCACACACTCACTCACACACTCACTCACTCACTCACTCACTCACTCACTCACTCACTCACTCACTCACTCACTCACCCACCCACCACCCACCCACCCACCACCCACCCACCCACCCACCCACCCACCCACTCACTCACTCACTCACTCACACACTCACTCACTCACTCACTCACTCACTCACTCACTCACTCACACAGACACACACTCACACACACACACACACACACACACACACACACACACACACACACACACACACACACACACACACACACACACACACACACACACACACACACACACACACACACACACACACACACACACACACACACACACACACACATACACATACACACACACACACACACACACACACACACACACACACACACACACACACACACACACACACACACACACACACACACACACACACACAAAGAACCCGCTCGCCCTCCATACACATAAAAAGCAAAACAACGCTTAGATGCATCGTCCATCTCCCATATCATTGCGATCTCCGTTTTCCTCGAGAGAGAGAGAGAGAGAGAGAGAGAGAGAGAGAGAGAGAGAGAGAGAGAGAGAGAGAGAGAGAGAGAGAGAGAGAGAGAGAGAGAGAGAGAGAATGTGAGAGAGAGAGGAAGAGAGAACGAATGTGAGAGAGAGAGAGAATGTGAGAGAGAGAGAATGTGTGTGTGTGTGTGAGAGAGAGAGAGAGAGAAGAAAAGAAATAAGGCATTGCGAGGGCACGGAGACGCCAAGTGCCATAGGGGGGGAAGGGGTGAGAGCGGCGACCGCCCAGACCCACGCGTGTTAAACATTTATGTCGGGTCATAAGCGGCGCGCGGCGGGGTGGGCGTCCCGTTCTCGCCCACCTTAAGAAGAGCTGGGAGGGATCAGGGAGGGGGTGGGGGGTGGGGGAGGTGGTGTGCGTGGTGGTGGTGGGGGAGTTGGAAGGTAGGGAGGAAGTGGTGTTATGGAGGGAGGGAGGTGGTGTGCGTGGTGGTGGGGGGTGGGGAGGTAGGGGGAAGGTGGTTGTGGTGAGGGAGTAAATAAAGGGTAAGGAGAGTCTGGAGGAAGGTGGTGGGGGGATAAGAAGGACGGGGAGGAGGGGGGGCAAGGGTGATGGAGAGGATAAGAGGGAAGGGGAGGGGGAGAAGGAATGGTTGTGGTGAACATGCTGATGATGTGGGAGATGGTGGGGGGAATAGGGAAAGAAAGAAGGGACGGAATGAGAAGTAGTAGAAGGTTGCGAAGAAAGACCACGAAAAGAAATATTAATCTGAGGAAATTAATATTTTTACCTCAAACCACCATTTCCCCCCCGCGACAACAACATCGAGGTATCATGTTCATCTATCCGTTCTCAAAAAAAAAAAAAAAAAAAAAAATCCCTGCCTTTGGTTATTGCGTGAGTAGTATGATGATAATAATCTTTATTTAAAGTCCGATATGCTTCGAAACCTTTGCCTCACTCCGCACGGCTGATTCACCGCGATTTACGGCGATTTACGGCGATTTACAGCGAGGTGAATAAGAGAGCGCCTCGCGACCTGTGAGCGCTAGTCATGAGTCAAAATCGATCGGGCGCGCGCGTACGAGAGGTGAGTCAGCCTCGGTACTGCGGCCAATACATGTGACACAAACCTCCCCCCCACCCCCCACCCCCACCCCCACCCCCCACCCACCCCGGATGATACATGGGTGTACGCGCATGAAATATGCATAGCGTTAACAAATGCCAGGGCGCATACAACAGCGGGTGGTATGGGATGGTCTTTTTTTTCGATAGGGGGGGGGGGGTAGATGGCTTTGCGGTAGATAGATAGGTGGCTTTGCGATCGATTCTGGTTTGTGGGTGTGGGTGTGTAGGTGGGTGGGTGTGTGGGTGTAGGTGTAGGTGTGTGTGTGTGGGTGTAGGTGTAGGTGGGTGGGTGTGGGTGTGGGTGTAGGTAGGTGGGTGTGGGTGTAGGTGTAGGTGGGTGGGTGTGGGTGTGGGTGTAGGTGGGTGGGTGTGGGTGTGGGTGTAGGTGTGTGGGTGTGGGTGTGGGTGTAGGTGGGTGTGGGTGTGGGTGTAGGTGTGTAGGTGTGTGTGTGTGGGTGTGGGTGTAGGTGTAGGTGGGGGTGTGTGGGTGTAGGTGGGTGGGTGTGGGTGTAGGTGGGTGAGTGTGTGGGTGTGGGTGTAGGTGGTTGAGGGTGTGTGGGTGTGGGTGTAGGTGGGTGAGTGTGTGGGTGGGTGCTTTTGTGTACGCCCATAAGGACAAAATAAGACATGCACGAGGGTGGAAGGTGGTACTTAAGGGTACGCTCTGAGGTTGAATTATGGGCGTCTGGGTATGGAGGAGGAGAGGGAAGAATGAGAAAAGGGAGAATGAAAGAGGAAGAGAAGAGAGAGAGACAGACAGAGAAAGAGAGAGAGAGAGAGAGAGAGAGAGAGAGAGAGAGAGAGAGAGAGAGAGACAGACAGAGACAGAGACAGAGACACAGAGAGAGAGAGAGATAGAGAGAGAGACAGACAGACAGACAGACAGAGACACACAGAGAAACAGAGACAGAGACAGAGAGAAAGGGCACAGGCATCTCCATCACCGTCAACCCCTGCAATCAGACCGACCAATCAGCGAAACGAGAAGGCGTGGCCGTGATCGGAAGAGTGAAAAATAAAAGAAGACAAAAGAGAAGAAGAAAAAGCCGGCGTTGAAGAAGAAATCAAAGGACAGACCGAATAAAGATGGAAAGAGAGACAGAGTTTTATTTGGAACGGAAAGCTGTAAACAAGGACGGATGAATTAATTACGATAATTGACGTTAGGAGGGTCAATGTAGGCCAGAGAAGGTAGTGAAACGGTAATAACGATGAGGAGCAGGTGATAAACAGCGATAATATGCAATCAACGGCGGATAATAAAGATGTTATGAACATATCCTCAAGGCATTCATGGAGAAGACACGACAAACCGCAATGCGCGTCGACGTGATATTAACAGGACATTTGACGGTTCCTTTAAAGAATCCTTTTCGCTGATGTGAGACGACGGGCTACGGGACACCCCACCCCCTCCCCCTCCCCCTCCCCCCACCCAGTAGTTCCTTTAAAGAATCCTTTTCGCTGATGTGAGACGACGGGCTACGGGACCCCCCCACACCCACTCCACCCACCTAGTAGTTCCTTTAAAGAATCCTTTTCGTCGATACGAGGCGATGGTGATATGACCCCTCCCCCCTCTCCAGTAGTTCCTTTAAAGAATCCTAGTCGTCATTGGGATTAAGGAAGGAGTTTGGCATTCGATTCGCTCAGACGTCGTAGGATGTCGGATAGGATAATTCCCAGCGGCGTTAGGATTCGCTGAGGAAGACGGGATGTAATTAAGAGGCGAGGGGATGGAGGGGAGCGAGGGGAAGGAGGGGGGAGGGAAGAGGGGAGGCGGGTGTCGAGGAGGAAAGGGAGGGAAGGGTGGGAGAGGTGACAGAGAAGGGATGGAGGGAAGGGTGGGGAAGGTGTTGGAATGGGAGGAGAATGGAGGAAAGGAAGAAGGATGGGAAGGGTGAAGAAGAAGGGAGGTAGAGGAGGGGCCGGTTTCGAGGAAGGGAGGAAGGGTGGGAAAGGTGATAGAGAAGGGAGGGAAGGGAGAAAGGGTGGTGGAGAAAGATGGGAAGGAAGTAGATAAGGAGGGGAAAAGGGGATGGGAGAGAGAAGGAAGAGGGTTGGTAGGAAGGATGGGAAGGATGGCGAAGAAAGGAGGGATGGAGGGTATAGGACTAGGAGGAGGAAGGGTAATGGAAGAGAGATGGCGGGAAGAGGAAGAATAAGAGTGGGGAAGCTAGGGAAGGGTAATTAAAAAGGAAGAAGGGAATAGCAGGGGAAGGGAAGAATGCACCAAGAGCAGAACGAAAGATGAGAGGAAGATTAAGGATGGAAGGAAAGGTAGAAGTGATTGGGAAGAGAAGGAACAAGTGATGAAGAAGGAAACTTGAATGCAAAAGGACGTTAAAGGAAGGAAAAGGAGAGAATAACAGTTTCAAGAGATACGAATAATGAAAATGTGAGAAGGACGGAACGAAAGGAACGTCGAAAAGACGCGAGAGAAAGAAAAGGGAAGTAAATGACACGACGATGAGGCAAGAGTTGAGAAGAGGGGAAAAAGGGAGACGAAGTAAGGACGAAGTTGAGGGGAAAGGGAAGTGGGGAGGGAAGGAGGGGGGTTGAGAAAGACGTGGTGGGGGAAGTGGGGAGGGAAGGAGGGGGGTGAGTAATACGTGGCGGCAAGGGAAGTGGGGAGGGAAGGAGGGGGGCGGGAAGATGTGGGGGGGATGGGAAGTGGGGAGGGAAAGAGGGTGGTGGTGCAGGGGTGGGGGAGAGATTACAGTTATCGTGCCATTTAGGAGATCATGGAGTGGGTGATGCTTGTGTGGAGTAGCGGTATAAACTGGGCGATTTGGGCAATTAAGAGCGCTGGGCGGTGTTTAAGGAGTATTAAGGAGAGACGCAGACATCCCTTGCAAGGCTTCCCCGTATGGGTGTTTGAGTGTTTCGAAGTAATTGTTAGGTGTAACTCTTGTGTTTTAGGTGTGTATGGGAAAGGCCTTATTTTTTATTTTATTTTTTTACTTATTTTTTTTATTTATTTATTATTATTATTATTTTTTTTTAATTAATGAACGTTTAGTGTTGACAATGACACCGGAAGTGAGTTATGGCCCTTGAATGAGTGGTAAGTGGCTCGTTTTTGTGCCGCGGTGACACCCTGGCTGCTCCACCTGTAGCGCCACGGGAGAAGACACAGGCGAGGGGGGGGGGGGAGGAGTAAGATGTAGGTCAATGCATGGTGCCAACCCCCCCTCCTTCCTTTCACGGGTCTTTCCGTCACCTCTCCTTCCTCCTCTCATTTCTTTATTTTTTCCTTTTCTTTTGCGCTCTTTGCCTTCCCCCACCGACTCCTTGTGTCTCATTTCTTCTTTCTTGTTTCTTCTATATCCCTGTTCGACGTTTCCTATTCCTTTCCGTCTTTCTTCTTGCTCTTTCTGTTCCCATTCTTGTCCCCTGTGGTCACCGTTCCTGTTTCCTCTCCTTCCACATCTCCGTTGCCCGCCCCCCTTCCCCCCTCTCCGTGTCTCCTCCAGACTCTTTCCTTTTCCCTCTCCCCATTTCCGTCTTGTCCCTCCCCTTCCCCTCCTTCTCTCCTCCCTCCCTTCCTCCCTCCTCCCTCCCTCCTCCCTCTCCCCCTCCCCCACTCCCTCACTCCCTCCCTCCCTCCCTCCCTCCCTCCCTCCCTCCCTCCCTCCCTCCCTCCCTCCCTCCTCTTCCTTTCCTCCCTCTTCCTCCTCCCTAGTCGCTATTCTCCTCCTCTCCTCGTCTCCCCTTCCCCCTGCCCCTTGGCCGTCAGCAGTGCCAAGGCTTGAGTGCCAGTCATTATTGCCGGGAAGGAGAGTGAGTATTATTACTTCGCGGGAAGGTATCGAGCCATAGTATTGTCGTGTGTGTGTGT